>NC_087162.1:13935447-13947947 GCF_035594125.1 Scylla paramamosain | reverse complement strand
CGGAGATGAGCCTTACTACACTAAAGGTAACTCCTTTCTCACAAGTATCATGACACAGTATAGGCTTGTGCCAGGATGTTGCCAGTCTTGTGCATAGCATGTAACAGGTGTGAATATAATGAGGAAACAAAGGCATCTGAATGGCCATCAGGTTTATGCTTTTACTACCCTGTTTGCCTGTATAGCTTACCAGTTTCATGTTTGAGGAAATGTAATAGGTGACAGTTTCTTTAATGAAGCTCTTCTTGAAAAGGGTAATAGAGTCCCTTTTATTTACAAGTGTGACTAGTAATAATAAAGATAGTAATGACAGTTTAACACCACATGAAAA
Source organism: Scylla paramamosain (assembly GCF_035594125.1). Classification (NCBI taxonomy): domain Eukaryota; kingdom Metazoa; phylum Arthropoda; class Malacostraca; order Decapoda; family Portunidae; genus Scylla; species Scylla paramamosain. Next base: position 13,947,616 of record NC_087162.1, on the reverse strand, counting down.
GGAAAAATCTGGCTTGGCAAATAACACTGCATTTACAATTCCACAGGGAACCCACCCAAGCACTATGCACAACCCTTCGGCTGGTGTAGGTTCGGTCTGGTGAGTGGTGTGGGGGACAACAATGAGTCGTGGCACATGGCCTACCACGGCACTCGGCCCGGGGCAGTGCGGCGCATGCTGGACAAGGGAGAGCTACTCTTCCCAGGTGAGTGGCGTCAGCATGGATCTGTGGTGCAGCAGTCATTGGGTGTCTTTCTCCTGCTGGTTATTTATGTGTTGTTTATTTATTTATTTATTTATTTATTTATTTATTTATTTATTTATTTATTTATTTACTTATGTAGGAAGGACTGGCCAAGGGCAACAAAAATCCAATAAAAAAAAAATGCCCACTGAAATGCCAGTCCCACAAAAGGGTCAAAGCAGTGGTCAAAAATTGATGAATAAGTGTCTTGAAACCTCCTTCTTGAAGCAATTCAAGTCATAGGAAGGTGGAAATACAGAAGCAGTCAGGGAGTTCCAGAGTTTACCAGAGAAAGGGATGAATGATTGAGAATACTGGTTAACTCTTGCATTAGAGAGGTGGACAGAATAGGTGTGAGAGAAAGAAGAAAGTCTTATTCATTATTATTATTATTTTTTTTATTATTGTTATTATTATTATTATTGTTATTATTGTTATTATTATTATTATTATTATTATCATTATTATTATTATTATTATTATTATTATTATTATTATTATTATTATTACTATTATTTATTTTTATTTATTTATTTATTTTATTTTATTTTTAATTTTTTTTATTATTTATTTTATTTTATTTATTCATTTATTTTATTTATTTATTTTTTTTATTCTTTATTTATTTATTTTTATTTTTTTTTTATTTTATTTATTTATTTTATTTGTTTATTTTTTTTATTCTTTCTTTATTTATTTTATTTATTTATTTTTTTTTTAAACACAGTTTAACCTGTGTGGAATAACTCAGATGAACAGAGTCAGGAATCAGGTGAAAAGGAGAACTGGTGTTGTGTGAGACTTGGCAGGATAGGCAGAGCAATGTGTGCTGAGATGGTTTATATATGCCAAGAGAATGAAGGATGATAGGCTGGTGAAGATAGTAAGATCAAGTATAAAAGTTGTGAACTTGTTAGATAAGTCATGTAAGTAATGGATAGATAGTGTGAAAGAGGCCTTTAAAGGGAAGACCAACACTGGACTGTAGTAAAATAATTATGCATGACAAAAATTGATGGAGAGCAGTTGTGAGTGTGTGAGGAATGGTGAGGCTCTGCAATTTCCAAGGGAGGTGGCACACATTGATAGCTTCACACAGGTTTGTGGCAGTTGGGTTTTTAATTGCTATGAAGGAGCTCTATTCTAGACTAAGCTGTCCAAGCTGTGCAGTTGATCTGCATAAAATGAGAGCAAGAGTGTGCCTTGTTTTGGCTACCAAACTTTTTGGGAGAGACTGCCTTGGTATATGTACCATATTTGACAGCTTATAAGATGCACGGGTTTATAAGGTGCACCTCAGTTTGGGCAGGCATTGAGAAAAATAATAATAAATAAATAAATAAATAAATAAGTGGATTTAATCTCTGAATATGAAGTGAAGGGTTTAACCTGACATTTGAAGCCCTCTCATATATATTCAGATGCTTATTAAATCCCAATATTTTTCCTTCGCAAATTTTGTCATTTGTAACACGTCATTTCTGTGACCATTACCCCATTATGTTGGGGTAATGGAATCTGGAAATTTTAAACATTATTGCATAAACTGTATTGCATGAATATTGTGCAGACCATCACCACAAGCTGCCCTATCTCGTGACGCTCTGTTCACTTATAAAATCTTTTGTTTTGTTAGTTAGTGAGCTATTTTCTAAAAAAAAAATAAATAAATAGTTTCTCATTAGCTTTGAGTTTTGTTGACATGTATGCAAGGTAAGAATGTTAAAAGATAGGCACAATTTCAGTTGTATGAAGGTGCATCTTACCCAAGGAATGCAGTGAATCTTGCGTGTGTCGCCAGGTTTAGCGTGTAACTGACCACAAATTTGTTTTGGTATATGCAATGTAAGTGTCGTCACTTAATTTCTTCCTGACTCGTGTTATCTTATGTGAATTACCGATAAGTACAACCTGTTATACATTGTTACCTTGGAAAAAAGAGTTGTTTTTGTAGTGCAGAAGTGATCATCACTTTGTATACATGTGCAAAGATGTTTGGGGTTTGATTTAAGAGCCACTGTTGCCATAGACTTACCACTACCCACTGCCCCAAAGCTGAGCCTTTGCCTTATAAGATGCAGGCTCATTTTCTGAGACTTTTGGAAAAAAAGGCGTGTCTTATAACCCATTAAATACAATATGTGTGGATGGACGGATGGATGGATGGATTTGTAATAATTTTTACTATTATTGTTTATTTCTTTATCTAGTGGGCCAATGATGCACTGGTTGGTTTACTGGACTTACAACACCTTAGATATCTCAGGTTCTAATCTCAGGCTTGATGGAGAAAAATAGCATTTCCCTTTTACACCATAGCTCCAGTTCATTTTGCCAGCAAAAAAAATGTAAAGAAGAATGAATGACAATTAATAGCACTTGGTTGCAGGGGAGCTGGGTGTGAGCTCCACCCTTGCTGGCCGTCGCAGCAAGGATGATGACAGTGATGGCTCCCAGCTCTGCTTCTCCCCTACCATCACCTACGCCTCAGCTCAGCCCTTCGCTCCACCTGTCCTGTGAGTATTGGTGTCATGTTGTATTCATTTAGCATTGGTGAATAAGACCACACAAGACAGAGTAAGGTGAAGACAGGTGATCCCATATATTTTGTTTAGATATTGCAATAAGATAAATTTTGCTCACATTTCAGTCAGTCTTCCTGCATTTTCATTATAGTGTAATGATATTTTTTTAATTGTTTGCTTTGATCTAATGGCTATGATAATTAAAGCTATGTTAATAGAGAGTAGTTTGTGCCAAAACAATAATTACTCAGTGAGATCTGAAGCACTGGATCAGGTGCTGTAAACTTACCAATAAACCAGCTGTGACCTCACTGAACATTTCCCTTTGTGTCTCACAACAGAAGGGAGCAGTCACAGCCTGCCCTCTAAAGACAACCCTCTTCCTTCACACAAAACTACATGCACCAAATTACATGCACAGCCTTCACTCAAAATTCTAAATTAAATATGACAACTCCTACACTAGCCTCAGAGTCCCCATATGGGGAGGGGACCACAAATGTCCCCCAGGTTGGATTGCTCTTCTGGTATTGACCTTAAGTGTCTTGACACCCACCCCCCATCAATTTTTTTACATTAACTTCTGCAACATTTATGGCCTTAGATCTAATTTTCAATCTCTGTAAAACACCACATCTCTCCTAAACCTCATCTTTTCCCTACTGAAACACAGGTGTTTGAGGCAATTCACAGTAGCCCCTTTTCTATTCCCTCCTACTTTATCCTCATTTTTAATCTGAAGCTGGATATTATGTGTCCGTGCACAACGACTTAACCTGCTCTCATGCTCACGCTCCACCTTCTAGATATGACTAAAAAATCACTCTCAAACTAAATTTATCTGTGCTGTATACTTTTCCCATAACTCCTCTGACTATAAGAAATTCTTTGACTACTTAGGTTCCAAAGTGAGCACATCCTGACTCTTCCTTTTTGCAGAGATCTCCATTCTTGGAGACTTCAGTGTTCATCACTAGCTTTTGCTTTCCTCTCCCTTCACTGACCATCCTGGTGAACTAGCCTTTCACTTTCCTATCCTCCATGACCTACAACAAGAGATGAAACACCCAACTGGTATTCCTGACTGTCTTGGAGATATGCCCAACATTCTTGACCTTTCCCCAACCTCTAATCCTTTTGCTTATGTTGTCACCCCATTTTCTCCATTGGGCTCCTCTGATCACAACCTCATATCTGTATCTTGTCCTATTGCTCCAATCTGTACTCAGGATCCCCAAAGCGGAGATGCTCTGGCATTTTGCTTCTATTAATTCAGGGGACCTGAGGAGGTATTATTCTGATTTTCCTTGGAATGACTACTATTTCCATGTCAGAGACCCATCTCTGTGTGCTTAGTGTATAACAGGTGATAGTGTCTGGCATGGAGGTGCACATTCCTCACTCTTTCTCTCAACCTAAACCTTCCAAACCTTGGTTTAACACAGCCTGTTTTCGTGCTATACATGTTAGAGAGGTGGCCCACAAAAGGTACTTGAGCTTTCCATCACCTGAATCTCATGCACTTTATATTTCTATCCGGAACCATGCCAAGTCTGTTTTCCAACTAGTCAAAAACTAGTCCCTCATTAATAGAAAGTGTCAAAATCCTTGTGATTTCTGGCACCTAGCCAAAAATATCTCCAATAATTTTGCTTCTTCATCTTTTTCTCCTTTATTCCAACTTGATGGCACCACTGCCATTTCACCTATTTCTAAAGCTGAACTCTTCACTCTAACCTTTGCTAAAATCTCTACCTTGGATAATTTAGGGCTTGTTCCTCCCTCTCCTCCAACCTCTGACTACTTCATGCTATGCATTAAGATCCTTCATAGTGATGCTTTCTATGCCCTTGCTGGCCTTAACCCTTGGAAGACTTGTGGACCTGATGGGGTCCTTCCTATTGTTTTCCAAAACTGTACCTCCATGCTTACATCTTGTCTAGTCAATCTCTTGCAACTCTGTCTATAAACATCTACCTTTCCTTCTAGCTAGAAATTTGCCTACATTCAGCCTGCTTCTATAAAGGGTGATCATTCTAATCTCTCAAACTACCATTCTATTGCTTTAATTTCCTGTCTCTGTAAAGTTTTTTTAATCTATCCTCAACAGGAAGATTCTTAAACATCTATCACTTCACAACATTTTATCTGATCACCAGTATGGGTTCTGTCGATCTTTTGGCTTTCCTTACTGAGTCTTGGTTATCCTCTTTTAGTAATTTTGGTGAAATTCTCACTGTTGCCTTAGATATATCAAAAACTTTTGACAGAGTCTGGGACAAAGCTTTGATTTCCAAACTACTCTGCTATGGCTTTTATCCTCCTCTTTGTAAATTCATCTCAAGTTTCCTCTCTGACCGTTCTATTGCCGCTGTGGTAGATGGTTACTGTTCTTCTAAATTTATTGACAATGGTGTTCCTCAGGATTCTGTCCTGTCATCCACCTCTTTCCTATAATTCAGTGGTTACCAACCAGGGGGACTGCCCCCACTGGGGGTTAGGGGGGTGTGAACACAGGATGGGAGGGGAAAAGAAATCGTGGAAAATCACGTACTCAATGGCTGTTATTACAAAGGAAATGCAGCTGTTATGCCTAGTCAAGGGCTATCTATCTATCTAATTCAATCTATCTATCTATCTACCTATCTATCTATCTATCTATCTATCTATGATGGCATAGTTGGGGAGGGGATTGAGTGGGTGGTGCAGGGAGGAGGGGGGGGCCACAACTGCATTGAACCAGCTTTGGGGGGCCCAGCTTGCAAGAGGTTGAGAACCCCTGCTATAATTCATCAGTAATATTCTAAACCAAACTTCTTATCCTATCCACTTCTACACTGATGATACCACCCTGCACTTTTTTCCAAATCACTTTGTAGACATCCAACCCTTCATGAATTAAACATCTCATGCAGGGAAGCCACAGAATGCCTGCCTTCTGATCCCTCTAGAATTTGTGATTGGTGTAGAACAAACTTGGTATCATTCAGTGCCTCAAAAACTTAATTCCTCCACCTATCAACTCGACACAACCTTCTAAATAACTATTCCCTCTTCAATGACACTAAACTGTCTCTCATCAAAACTGAACATCCTTAGACTGTCATTTACTTATAATCTAAGCTGGAAACTCCACATCTCATCTCTAGCCAAAACAGCATCTATGAAGTTAGGCATTTTGAGTCTGCCATTTTTTCTCACCCCCCAACTGCTAACTCTTTACAGGTGCCTTATCTGTTCCTGTATGGAGTATGCTTCACATATATGGCAGGTTTCCACTCATATTGTTCTTTTAGACAGGGTTGAATCAAAAGCTTTTTGTCTTAACAGCTCCTTTCCTCTAACTGACTATCTTTAGCCTTTCTTTCATCACCACACAGTTCTTACCATCTTTTACTACTATTTTCTTGCTAACTGCTCTTCTGATCATGCCAGCTGCATGCCTTCCCTCCTCCTGTGGCCTCACTGCACAAGACTTTCTTCTTTTCTCATCCCTATTATGTCCACCTTTCTAACACAAGAGTTCACAGTATTTCAGTTGTTCATCCCTTTCTCTGATAAACTCTGGAACTCTCTGCCTGCTTCTGTATTTCCTCCTTCCTATGACTTGAACTTTGTCAAGATTTAGCTTTCAAGACACTTGTCCTTTGATATTTAATCATTCTATATGGCTTTGTTGTGAGAACTGGCATTTAAATGGGCCTTTTTTTATTCAAATTTTTGTTGCCCTTGGCCAATGGCCCTCTTACTTAAAAAAAAAATAATAAATCCATGCTACATATGTTAAATTGTACTTTACCAAACTATTACACCAAACACATGTTTATTGTGATGCTTCTATAATCCTTGCAAGTTTTCACTAGATAGACTTCATTGCAGTTGATTTGGCCTTATCTTTTTGATTCATCATGTGTTAGTGATTTTAAAACACAGAATTTGACTCCTGTGTAAGATAAGAAGAAAAGAAGGCTGTCATGGTAATATAGGGTACAACACCAGCCTCAGGATCCCCATCTGGGGAGAGGACCATGAATGTCCCCAGGTCAGACTGCTCTTCTGATAACGACCCTTAGTGTCTTGACATCCCCCTCAACTTTTTTCTTCATTAACTTCTGCAACATTCATGGTCATAGATCTAATTTTCAATCTGTAGAACACCAACTCTCCTCTTCTAAACCTCATCTTCTTTTCCTCACTGAAACTCAGGTGTCTGAGGCAACTGACAGTAGCCCCTTTTTTTATTTCCTCCTACTTTCTCTATCCTCATTTTCGATCCAAAGCTGGATGTTGCGTTTACGTGCGCAGCGATTTAACTTGCTCTCGTGCTCATGTTCTTGAGTCTTCTGAGTTTTCCACCATCTGGCTACGACTACAGAGTCACTCTCAAACTAAATTTATCTGTGCTGTATACCTCTCACCTAACTCCTCTGACTATAAGAAATTCTTTGACTATTTAACTTCCAAAGTGGAGCACATCCTGACTCTCTTCCCTTTTTGCAGAGATCTCCATTCTTGGAGACTTCAATGTTCACCATCAGCTTTGGCTTTCCTCTCCCTTCACTGACCATCCTGGTGAATTAGCCTTCAACTTTGCTATCCTCCATGACCTAGAGCAATTGGTGCAACACCCTACTTGTATTCCTGACCATCTTGGAGATACACCCAACATTTTTTACCTTTTTCCTAACCTCAAATCCTTCTGCTTATGCTGTCACCCTCCATTGGGCTCCTCCAATCACAATCTCATATCTTTATCTTGTCCTATCACTTCAATCCCTCCTCAGGATCCCCCTAAGTGTAGGTGCCTCTGGCATTTTGCTTCTGCTAGTTGGAGGGACCTGAGGAGGTATTTTGCTGATTTTCCTTGGAATGACTACTGCTTCCGTGTCAGAGACTCATCTTTGTGTGCTGAGTGCATAACAGAGGTGATAGTGTCTGGCATGGAAGCGAACATTCCTCACTTTTTTTCTCAACCTAAACCTTCCAAACCTTGGTTTAACACAGCTTGTTCTCATGCTATACATGATAGAGAGGTGGCCCAGAAAAGGTACTTAAGCCTTCCATCACCAGAATCTCATGCACTTTATATTTCTGCCTGGAACTATGCCAGGTCTGTTCTCCAAGTAGCCAAAAACTCCTTCATTAATATAGAAAGTGTCAAAATCTTTCAAGATCTAACTCCCCTCATGACTTCTGGCATCTAGCCAAAAATATCTCCAATAACTTTGCTTCTTCTTCTTTCCCTCCTTTATTTCAACCAGATGGCACCACTGCTATCACATCTATCACTAAAGCTGAACTCTTTGCACAAACCTTTGTTAAAAACACTACCTTGGACAATTCAGGGCTTGTTCCTCCCTCTCCTCCATCCTCTGACTACTTCATGCTACCTATTAAAATTCTTTGCAATGATGTTTTTCCATGCTCTCGCTGGCCTAAACCCTTGGAAGACTTATGGACCTGATGGGATCCCTCCTATTGTTCTCCAAAACTGCGCCTCCATGCTTGCACCTTGCCTAGTCAAACTCTTCCAACTCTATCAACATCTACCTTTCCTTCTTGCTGGAAGTTTCCCTACATTCAGCCTGTTTCTAAAAAGGGTGACCACTCTAATCCCTCAAGCTACCATACTATTGCTTTAATTTCCTGTCTATCTAAAGTTTTTGAATCTATCCTCAAGAGGAAGATTCTTAAACATCTATGACTTCACAACCTGAAGTATCACAACCTGAATCTGATCGCCAGTATGGGTTTCCGTCAAGGCCACTCTACTGGTAATCTTCTGGCTTTCCTTACTGAGTCTTGGTCATCCTCTTTTAGAGATTTTGGTGAAACTTTTGCTGTTGCTTTGGACATGTCAAAAGCTTTTGATAGAGTCTGGCACAAAGCTTTGACTTCCAAACTACCTTCCTATGGCCCCTATCCTTCTCTCTGTAACTTCATTTCAGATTTCCTTTTTGACTGTTCTATTGCTGCTGTGGTAGATGGTCATTGTTCTTCTCCTAAATTTATTAACAGTGATGTTCCTCAAGGTTCTGTTCTGTCATCCACTCTCTTCTTATTATTCATCAATGACCTTCTAAACCAAACTTCTTGTCCTATCCATTCCTATGCTGATGATACCACCCTGCACTTTTCCATGTCTTTTCATAGACATCCAGCACTTCAGGAAGTAAACATTTCAGGCAGGGAAGCCACAGAACGCCCAACTTCTGATCTTTCTAAAATTTCTGATTGTGGCAGAGCAAACTTGGTATTGTTCAATGCCTCAAAAACTCAATTCCTCCATCTATCAATTTGACACAACCTTCCAGACAACTATCCCCCCTTCTTCAGTGACAGTCAACTGTCCCCCTCTTCTGCACTGAACATCCTTGGTCTGCTCTTTACTTATAATCTAAACTGGAGACTTCACATCTTATCTCTGTTTGAAACAGCTTCTATGAAGTTATGCATTCTGAGACGTCTCTGCCAGTTTTTCTCACCCCTCCTCCCAGTTGCTAATTCTGTACAAGGGCATTATCCATCCATGTATGGAGTATGCTTCACATGTCTGAGGAGGTTCCACTCATACCGCTCTTCTAGACAGGATGGAATCAAAAGCTTTTCACCTCATCAACTCCTCTCCTCTAACTGGCTGTCTTCAGCCTTTCTCTCATCACCGCAATGCTGCATCTCTAGTTATCTTCTATCGCTATTTTCATGCTAACTGCTCTTCTGATCTTATTAACTGCATGCTTAGCCTCCTCCCACAGCCTCACTGCACTAGACTTTCTTCTTTCTCTCACCCCTATTCTGTCCACTTCTCTAATGCAAGAGTTAACCAGTATTCACAGTCATTCATTCCTTTCTCTAGTAAACTCTGGAACTCCCTACCTGCTTCTGTATTTCCACCTTCCTATGACTTGAATTCCTTCAAGAGAGAGGTTTGAAGACACTTATCCTTCAATTTCTGATTACCACTTTGGACTCTTTTTTGGGACTGACATCTCAGTGGGCTTTTTTTTATATTGGATTTTTGTTGCCCTTGGCCAGCAGTCTCTCTCCTACATAAAAAAAAAAGAAAAAGCCTTAGCAGTTGAAAAGACAGGATGTTGCTTATGAGTGGTGTTTTGTATATACATGTACAGCATTGTACTTGCCTGACAGGTTTGTGGACCCATGCACCAGGAAGAGAGTGCAGGTGCGAGTGGTTCTGCAGGTGGCTGTCAAGCCAGGCTCCTATAAAGTTGGCTCTCCATCAGTACCATGGACACCCACACCTGACACCCACCTCCACCCAGACACCATTGAGTGGGTGACCAAGGAGCGTGGTGCCACCCAGCTGCTGGCTCTGCTTGTCAGTCTGGAGGAAAAGTGAGGTGCTCAAGTGAAATTGTGAGAGTGGCTATTTTCAAATTCATATTAGTTTCTTTTTTCTTAAGAAACTTTATATTACTGCTTCCCTCCAAGTAAAATACTGATATGTACATTGTTCTGCAATTTGTAAAGGTCCCGTGATGTGAATCCAGTCGAATAATATGTAAGATATGTATGCATAATATAGTACAAGTACAGGCTGGACGACAGGGCCGGACCAGCCACCAGGAGGCCCACACAGGCAGTTTTAGGCCACTGGGTACTGAAGGTTTTGTTCACGGCACTAACACAAAGATGCACCTCTGTAAATCCAGCCACAGCCTTCTCTAATTAGTGTTGTATAGTAGTCCTGAAAATAACTGGATTGGAATCACTTGAGAGTTGATTAAAAATCCAGCATAAATTTCACTTATTACAATAGTTTTATACTTGAAATTTTCCATAGAAGATATTTATTGTAAGGTCATGGAAGCTGTGATCTTGTGCATGGACAAGAGGGAATTGGAAGTAGTGGTTCATGCAATCCCAGTGAATGGTGAGCTTGTCATGAGGCAAACTAGTTGATAAAGTTATGCAGAATGTCTAACGATGATAAAAAGTAATGTAGAGGTATGCATTGTGTCCTTACAGGGTAATTAATTTCTTGATGAACTTGTGGAATTATGATACAAAAGTGATCACAGTTTTCAATGTCTCATTAATGATTTTCTGAGTATTTTCATAAGCCCACACACTTCACTGATTCCTGAACCATTCAAAGATTTTAAATTCTTTGAAACTACTTACAATAAAAGATAAGATGTGTTTGAAACGATACATGAAAGTCACTACACTGGCCTTTGTCTTGTTAGAAAGACAACCCCAATTACTGGCCCCGTCCTGGGTGGCAAGCGCTCCGGCCCTGCTGAACAAAGCACATAAGAAACATTCCACGCAGTAGTTGTGCAGGAAAGTAAATGAGTGAAAATGTGCTTTCTTAAGTCATTAGTTCTGTCACAGAATGTCAATGTGTTTAGTGTGCAAGTAGGTACAGCTACAGTAAATAGTACCTGTGAATTTTTGGAGTAAAAATTTAATAATTTCCAATAGTATCAAAAGAATAATGCTTCATTACTATGCAAATATATAAGTAACCAGTAGATTTTCTATTGAGTACTAGTAATATCTGAAACCAAGTGTCAGGAGCAATTTTTTACAGGATGAATTTCTGGGAAAAAAGTTCAAACACTTCACAGTTAAGTTGCTATCAAGTAAAACACTACAAGGAGTGTAGACATGATTAGTGGATGAGGGCTGTAAGAATCAGGAATTAGACATCAGCATACATGTGTAAAATTATCTTGTGTGTAAGCCAGAGTGTATGTGTACTAGTCTGAACACAACTTGTGTTCCCTTTTTTTTTTTTTTTTTTTTTTTTTTTTTTTTTTTTTTTTTTTTCGCTCTTCAGTCATGGCTCAAAGTCAGGGTCAGCGGGCAGCAAGAGTGTTCTGTGCTCACATAATGGCAGGAAAACTTGGTTAGTAAAACTTTATAGATTTCTTTCTTGTACAGGAGGAAGAGGATATTGTTGAGGCAACATGTATCACAATATATATATATATATATATATATATATATATATATATATATATATATATATATATATATATATATATATATATATATATATATATATATATATATATATATATATATATAAAATGTTTTGCGCATGGTCTGCAGTGAAAGTACTGGCTTTGTGAGGGAAGTGAGTGCAGCTTTTTAGGTAATGCCAGGAACTATTTGAAACTTTCAATGCACAGGCTTAAGGGACCCATAAATGATTCATAACAACAAAGTCCTCATGTGTCTCAAAGAGACTCACATTTGGTAAGAATCTATCAAGAACACTCTACCCCTGACAGGTACATGTGTTTTTTCTGCTATGACACTTCAGCTTTTAAAAGTGCAAATAATGCATCTTATGCTGCAGTCTATTCAAGTTAACTAGATGGATTGATCACATATCTGACTGTATGGAGATATCCACAAATTTAATATG
>NC_087162.1:13795447-13927947 GCF_035594125.1 Scylla paramamosain | reverse complement strand
AGATTAATTAATTACATAGGAAAGCTGTCTTCACCACCTGATGGTTCTCATCCTCACTGTGTTAAATCAAGATGCACCTTCATTACTCTCTTGCCTGTTAAATTTTCTAATGGACATGAAGTGAAACCAGTAACTGCTGTGAAAATATTTATTTTTTCATAGTACGAGTCATGCATCTACACCTATAGTAGACTTTTTTTCTTTCAGGAAATGATACAGTATTCCTATTAATTTTTATTTGTGCTTCAATACAGTATCCAGTGAGGATAATGAATGTGGAAACCTTTCATGCTGGCTTTTATTGTATTCATCTTTGCAAAAGCTTGCGTCCCCAGGTGTGTGTCAGTTCTTGAGTTGGCAATATAGCACGAAGTGATGTAGGATTCAGCATTGAGTACTTAGCAGATAACATTTTCAACATCAAGGAAGTATTAATTTCACAGAAATGTTAAAAAAACTCTGTACAATGCTGCATATGTACATTCATTCATGTAAGGAATTTCACTGTGTATATAGTAACAAAGCCTCAGAACAAAGGCCCTGCCACAGTAGTACTGTTTTCCCTACAAGGACACAAGCAAAATAGTTTTATCTTGATCACTTTCTCACAGGGAAACTCATCTTTTGACTGTGTATAAAGTCATGGAGGAAGGAAACAAAATCATTAAATAATTTGCCCCAGAAGGTTGAGTTCTGAAGAGCAACACCTGCCATAAAGACCAATAGGACTGGACAACACATCACACACGACGAGAATTAGGCAAATGAAGACAAACGCGTACCCCAGATCTACGTGAAAAATTATCAGACTAAAGCAATATGCATCGACACAACAAACAAATTCATACTGCTTGAAGTGCCAGAAAACAAGTCCCATTACTATTAAGGGTACTGCAGCTTAAAAAAATTATGCATAGAGCATTTACTTACTTCAGTCTGATAAGATAGACTCACACTAGTACACATAATGTATATTTAAGCAAGAAAAATTAAACTGTAAACTGTAAGGAAATTCTGAGTGAATTCTGGAAAAAAAAAAAAAATTGTGGGATTATTTCACTGTTCCTGTTAATTTCAATTCTTCAAAATGTTGGCCTGTTTCATGATCAGCCTCTCTGAAGACACAACTAATTAAACAACCAAATATTACATAACTATTTTCATCAACAAAATTAAGCACCTGCTTCCCACTTAAATTTTTCAACAACTATTTTCATCAACAAAATTAAGCACCTGCTTCCCACTTAAATTTTTCAACAAGTGAACCTAAGAATTGGTAATGCTGAATAAAATTAAGAAATTTGAGGCTGTACTACATTCAATTTGACAGAAGAATGACTCTGGACTCTCTCAGGTTGTGATATGTGACTATACCACTATACACTTTGTTCTACACCCACTTAGTGGCGTCAGCATGAGCACTGGAATGGACTCGGGGTACACGGCAGGTAAACTGGGACAAGTTCCTTCACTGGTATAAATTCAACTAATTCAACATAAAGGACAATGTAACCAAATCACTATGAGCTGCACTCCTACACATTTCCTGTGGAGTGATCACAGCTAATGCTGCTTAAAATATTCAGGAAGAGAAACATTAAAAATTTTTCAGCCTATTTTATGACTCATTTATAAAATCTGAATCTGTGGTGAGAAATAAATGATGTTTATGAATACTTTGAGCAGAAAACCAATTTCACTCTGATGGAACTCAAATTACAGTTAAGAAATAAATAGTGATGACTAAAGAGACGAGAAGGTACTCTGCAAGCTAATCACTGAAAATAAAATAGGAAAGGCCATATACTTGATTAACTTGACAGTACAATCTGAGAAAAGTTTTTAAGATTGTGATCTCTGTGGCAGCAACATTCCCACCTCACTTGAGGCACCTGTCAAAGTATACATTGCCAATATAGCCACCCTTCATACTCTTGACCACATTCTGTTCAAATAACCTCCGATTATTCTGCAAAACCTCGGCTGCTTCCTTGTTCAGGGGGTCCTCGGGATTGGGTTCCTGTTGAAAGTTTGAAAGCATTTGTTACTCAGTGCATTGTCATCACTGTCCTCATTTCATGAAACAATTATTACCTTATATATATATATATATATATATATATATATATATATATATATATATATATATATATATATATATATATATATATATATATATATATATATATATATATATATTCAGAGCAAAAAATTTGGACTACCACTTTTAGCAAAAAAATTTACGACAATCCAAAGAAAAAGGTTTCATCTTGTTCACTTGTTTTATTATTCAGTACTTAGACATTTCTCCTTTGTGAGTCAATACATACTGAATGTGCCTAGGCATGGAATGAGCAAAATTGAGGAAATACTGCCTCTCCAATTCATGGCACCAGATATTCATGATGGCAGCCTGCAATTTTGCTACCGATGTCATTTCAATCTCCATGGTGCTCAGCCTCCTTTTCATATAGTTCCATGCATTCTCAATGGGACTGAAGTCTGGTGAGCTCCCTAGCCAATTCAAGACCTCAATCTCATTGTCTTCTAGGAATTTCTTTGTTTTCTTTCCTCTATGACAAGAGGCCCCATCACACATGAAGACATGCATGATTAAAATCTTGAATGATAACAAATGGTTTTCCAGCATTGTGCAAAACCTGTCTCCATTCATTGCTATACTTTTAAGAAAAAAATACAACTCTCCTCTTCTGCCAAAACCACAGAAGCAGCCCCACACAGTAACATAGGCTGCATATTTTACCGTCTTGACAGTAAACTTGGGACGAAAGTGGTCAGACCTTTGCAAAAGTCACATCCTCTTGCTGACATTCCTCAGTACATAAAAGCAGGATCCATTATTGAAAACCATGCTTCCCCAATCTTCTGCTGTCCACAACTTGCATTTGTTACAATAATCTAACCTGTTCTTTTCATCCCTTGAGTAAGCAGGGGTTTCTTGGCTGTTGTGGGGCTCTGTAGTTCCAGGTCCTTCTAGGTACGGACTGATACCTTGTGAACAATTCCATGTTCTGGGGTTTTAAATCTTTGCATGTCATTGAAGCCTCGTTCATAACCCTCTTCAGCAGTTGGTCTGTCTTAGAGGTTTTCTGTAGCCATCCTGATCCTTTTTTGTGCCAATGCCACCTCCAATTCTCCTGCCTCAGTTTGCCTGCACCAGACTAAGGTGGTCTTTCTGGAAATTTCCATCTCCTTTGCAATTTGTCCCAGGGTCCTTCCTCTCTGTAGTACATGGTTACTATTTGAGTCTTCTTGATGAGGGATAATGATTTTCCTGGCATAATGACTCAGCAGCCAAGATATGGGTAGAGAGGAAAGGGACAGGGAGGGATAGGAATCTATCAATATCATCCTCTTTCATAGTTTGCAGGTGCTTGCAAGACTCAGCAACCTACTGAGCTACCAGATGGCGACTGTAGAAGGAAAATGAGGGAGAAGGAAGTCTGTGACAATCTTATAATGAAAAACTCAATCACTTACCAGAAACAGATACTGAAGCCCATACACTATTGAGTTGATGGTGAGAACTGGCTTCCAGTCTTCCCGCAAGATGTTGAGGCACACGTTTCCCTCAAGGTCAATGTTGGGATGGTACACCTGCACAAGTACTACATTAGTGATCAGAAGTTCATGCTACACAACAACAATCTACAACTTTATCTGCTCTTCTATAATGATGAATTATTAATTATTTCTGGTCTGTTTCATTATTATAAATTACATGATTACCTAAAATACCTACTAAAGAATTCTTTTGATATCAATATAACTACTACATTTTCCATACTCATGACAAAAAGGAATGATTTACTCCATTAATAAAAGAGAAAACAAAACAAACAAGAAGTATGGAAATGTTTTACAAATCGACAAGTAGAACAGTGAGGTAAAAGTGAAAATACAAATAGATCCTAACTAAAATATCAGCCTGGAATGAAAAATTACAAAGAAACAAGACTAACCATAGTTTCACATTTAACTTTGGGTGGTTCATGTGGGTAGTTTGGGCCAACCTTGAAGCTGAAGACAAAACGTCCTCCTCGGTAAAAGCCCTGGTGTTGGAGAGACAAGAGTTGAGGTATGGTCATCATTATTAACCCATTAACTAATTAATTCTTCTCATACTGTACACAGTGTAGTAAGGAATCATATCTAGGAACACAGAGTAAAATGAACCCCATCTCATAGCATAAAACTAAGTTCCACAGTTGCATATATTTAGCATGTCACACAGGCTGGTGTAGAGTTCAGCTATTCCTTGCTATAATATTATAGTAAGAAATGACATTGGCACCATGTCCACTATCACTGTATCAAAGCTTCCTCACTCTTCCACTTTTGTTTGCTGTATATTTGTCCTACTCATCTCCAGCAGATGTCCTTATCTCTCCATTTTGTAATAGGACAGTGAATATATACTTTGATATCAAACTTTTCTCCTAAATTCAGCTTCATTTACTGTGACAATTCTATTTTTTTTCTTCCTCTTTTTGCTCACAAGCTATGCTCATTCTGATTCAGGATGTCACACAACTAAATATGTTGCTGTTTACTAGTTAAACTGGAAGACAGAAAATAGTTAATCAAAGAAAAGATTATACTACTAGGTGCTGCATTATATGCAACCAGCATAAAATACTGTAAAACTATCACTGCTTCTTAGACTGACAGAACCACCTATCCCCACATCTGCCCAGACATCTAGATATAAGAAAGATATACCAAGGTAATGCCTAATTTCCTTTAACAGTAACAGCAGCAGTGTTCCTTTAAGATCTCTATCATGTCTTCATCCATTTCCTGTATGGTGCATCCCAACCCCTGCCACTCAGTAGCCTCACCTCATCTGGACAAATGATGAGCTTGAAGGTGAGAAGGTCATCCGGGTCTGGGAACTCGGTGTCACAGGTCTTGGGTAAGGTCAGCTCATTGATGTCTGAAACAGTGCATGCTTTACTATCTTAAGAAGGACACAATAGAGAAAGGCATCTTTTTTGTTACCAAGGCAATAATAATACAGAGATGAAAAATGTGCAAAACTGTGATTTCATTTAAAGTGGCCAGACAGTTGACACTGACTACATCCCATTTGGACTAACTTGAGCTGTTGGGTAAGATACTGTGTATGTGATGAACTGTCAAGGGTTCATTGCCCAGCCATTTCCTCTCATGGATTAACCCATAAATTAATTTTTTAGCATTTCATAAGTATGATGCATTTAACTTTTAACATCTGATTAGTTTCTCCACTACATGATTTTTATCAACAGTAGCTAAGGAAATGGAAGGAATCTCTGTTCATTAAATCATCAAAAAATCTGCCATCCATGACATGAAAATTCAATAAAAAAAAAAAAAATAGTCAAACTAAAAGTACCTTCATGAATCAAAGAAAGCTGGTCAATGAATGCATTAAGATTTTTTTCCCATTGAGACACTTTACATTAGATCAACTAATTAAAACAAAATAAGCATTATCTGCACACACACACACACACACACACACACACACAATGAAGGGCAGAACTGTCAGCCTTCCACTCCTGTCAGACTGCAAGGTCATGCTCTATTCTCTTTCCAACTCTGCAAGCCATAATTGTTCCTACCCACACAGGTTCTCTTTGGTGTGAACCAAGTGCACCAATTCCTAAACTTTAGTGTGTGTGTGTGTGTGTGTGTGTGTGTGTGTGTGTGTGTGTGTGTGTGTGTATACACACAACATTTCTACTCTTTCATGTTACAAAACTATGGTGGCACCCTAAATAAAAACATAAGATGACCTCCTTTTATAACTCACAACAGCTATATTTCAGGAAACTAAAAAACAAAACAAAAAAATTATATATATACATATACATATCTATATATATATATATATATATATATATATATATATATATATATATATATATATATATATATATATATATATATATAGATTAACTGTGGTGACCTTGACCAGTGACAGGTTGACACACATCAGGGGAGAAGACACGAGCCTGACGAGGTGTCCTGCTTCGTGGCCGCCTGTAAGAACAAACACGTTAGCATCCTGTCACAGGACCGGGCCAGGCCACCGCTCCTGCCCTGGGGTTGCCTGGCCCAGCACTGCCTCCACCAACACCAGCTCCTGGGAGAACACCCTGAACGCCAACGGAACCTGCAATAATAAGTGACACGCCTGTTTACTTGAAGCACAGCCTTGGCTCGATGCTGGTCTGCACACACCACTCAGTAATTCCCACCTTTGGTGATCCTCAGCTGGGCCGCGGAGGCTCGCTTCTGGCTTCCTTGTTTAGGGGCGTCGCTGCCATCCTTTTTCTGGTTTTTCATAGAAAACAACTTAATCATAGTGAATATTTCCCGTAAACTATCTTACAATTAAAGTTTAGCGTGTCTTTTTGCTATGAAGACTTCATTGACTTCGGATGTTCCTCCCGAGCCCGATTGTTTTGCTTTCTGCTGAGTGCTGAGTGCTCAATGGTTCTTCTCTAAAACACTACTTTAGATGTCGTCCATCTAATGCACCTGTAGACTGACGCAAAAAATAAGTTTAATAAAGCTTTGAATTATATAATAGAAAATATGTGATATGTGAAGGTATTTTAAGAAGAACGCTATTTACCTGGATTCTTCTTTGGTGCTCAGTGAATGGTATGGTCTAACTGCTCTGTTCACCAATAAGCTGCCCATATTTTAGCTAATAGATTTTGATGATATATACAATAGTTTCAGTAAATAGATACAAAGTTTTACAGTGAGCGTAACTGGAACCTATTTAAGATGAAGCCGCAGTCAAATGTTGATTCGGGACGGAGGCTATATGAGGTCATTTTGGAGTCTTTTATGCAGTGGAATGTTGTTATAAGGCATGTTTTTTTTTTTTTTCTGTGAGCTGCAGCCGCTGACACAATGTAGGCAGCACAACAGGACCCTGCGTCAAGGCTGTTCTGAGTGTACACTGCAAAACAAGCCTAACATATTAATTCTAATTAATTATTTCCATACTGTATCCTACATCTTGACATTCATTGTCTAATTTTATTCGTATCTGTTAAAACCTGAAATGTAAATTGTATTCACGTAAATTATATTCAAAATAACGATTGTGCGACAACGGAAAACCAGCAATAGGTCCACCAAGACCTATTCTATTTTTACTGGAAGCTACACATGAAAGGTTGTCATACATTATATAGTTTTGCATTGTATTAGACTATAATATAAGGAAAATGTTACAATAATCAGGCAGTGGGGAGGCTCAAATAAATCAGTAGTCAAGCAATAAAAGGCAGGCCATAATGCTGCCATTGCAGAGGGAGGTCAGTGTTGCCAGCCACGGGGAGTTATCCCTAGATGCAGGGAAGAATATGCAAACTAGGGGAACTCCTGCAGTGCATTGTTCTATGGAATGTGTATACAACTCTCATGGGATAAGTAGCGTAGTTTGAGGAAAGCTGATAATAAACAAAGTATTTTGTATGGTTAAGTAATATGTTGAATGCTATCTGAAGCAACTAGAATTGTTATATTCACATACAGATAATCCAATGGAAGAGGCTTTACGGATGACTCTATATTCAAATTAACATATTTAATGGTGGTTGCGGCGTGCAGTTTACAATATATGGTTTATGATAATAGTTTAGCTCCTGGTCTGCCCAGTATTTGTCTAATCTTGCCTCAAATGATGGTGCAAGTAAAAGGATATTCCTCCGTGAAGTGAAGAACCATTTGCCTGCCGCACCTAGACAAGTCATGTGATTGTGAAGGGCTACTGCTTTTCAACTGAAGTACCTGTCATTCAGTGGCGAGGTACGTGTTTTTCGTGCTTGCTTTTATTGATAGGGGGTATTCCACAACTCCTTCTCCAGGTGTAATGCTGAAAGGAATGGCTGTACATTTACCTGTGTATATTGTGTATCTTTACAGGACCGAGTCGAATTTTTTTTTTCTTCTTTTTAAAGGTGGTTGTCATGTTGCTGACTGGTATACTGGTAATATATTCCAGTGATCTAATGCTCAGTTTGGAAAACTGAACACATTTTTCTTCCTCTTGTTAAATTTCTTGCTGAGTGTAGTCTGCGGTGTGTGTGTGTGTGTGTGGAGGCAAGGAACAAGACTGGTGTGGACATTGCCTAACTGACTATTAACTGCAATGTGTATTCGTTTATTTTGAAGTCTATGCGATAGAATATCACTATAGGATAATTGTATATGTATTACTCGAGGGTAGTGTCATATTGTGTTCTGATATCTGTATTGAGATTACACACACACACACACACACACACAGGGATATCTAGGGAATTTATAACCGGAGCACATCAGAGAGAATACCAGGGATAGATTTTACGGCAGTGTGTATGTGACGGTGAGGCGGGGACGAGTTGTAGTAACTCCAGCAGCTAGAACCAAATGTGGAGCATAGGTGTGTCTCTCAGTACTGCGGGGACCTAACGGGAGTGTGAGGCTCCTAGCTAGCGTGGTTTTATGTCTCACAGGTGTTTGTGTTCTCTCTTAGCAGTGCATGGCTGGTTGTGACACCGGGTGAGGGAACCGACTGGTGTCCACCGCCCTGCCCCGTGACTTATGTTCTCTTCAGGGTTATTATTAGTCTTGCACACACCTCCCTTTCGCCTCCACCCTTCATGCCAGCTGGTGCCTGGCGTGGTTATTAGGGGTATTTGAACTGTATCCCCTTTATAGATGAGGTTTGTGTGTGTTCCTTGTTGAATTGAGTTTAGTGTGTCTTGTGTCTGTACAAACAATTTTAGCATGTTTCGTTTCCATATTCATATTTACTAATTTTAATTACTAGTTCTTAAGTTACCATACTTGGCTTGCACAACCTGTGATTACTATTTTGCTATGGGTCGTTTGAGAATATATAAAGGGAAGGTTATATAAACTATATAATACATGACTTGTGGGTATGCCACAAGTCCTGTATTAAATTCAGAGAGTAATATCAGTGTGTTACAAGAGGCAGTAATTCTTCCTTGGTTTCTCTCTTGGGCTTTCAAATTGTGATGTGTGGTAAAGTGAGAAGGAGATACACCCTATTGATTCTCTGGTTTCCTGTATCATAAAGTTATCAGTAGTATCTAAGTAGTTTAAGAAGTACATAATAGATATAATGACTGAATAATGTGTCATGCATAGATGTCATCCTAAGAGAAGTTTCCATTTTACACTTTTATATCTGATTCAACTCTTTTCTGCTACAGTGATCTTTCATTAACATTGTAAAAATTGTTCTTTTTAAGGTACAGGAAAGAAAAGAGAAGGTTAGTTTTGTCCTTTTACACCACAAATATTTATGAGATCATAGCATAAAAATAGTTATTGAGAAAAATTTGTTTTAGGATTGAAAAGGTTAATCTTTAGAGAATAATCATACATCCCCCCCCTTTTTTTCATGTGTTTGTGGTTATGAATGTGTGTGACAGAATTCAAGTGGTTCTGTGGGTATGTGACAATTTTAATGATTACGCCACTGACACATTTAGCCTTTGGTTTATGTGAGGTGGGTCTGCTAATTATTTCAGGTCATGTGCAGCTGCATGGCTCTTCATATATTGGTGTCATTTCAATACCTATAGATCACCCAGACACCTAATGTGTGTTACCCACACCCTTAGTCTTTTAAATCTTGTATACTTAAAATTTTGATTTATGATAATACCAGTAATTGTTTTTGTAAGTTTATTGTGCATATTTAGTTGAGGGTTTGAGATAGAAATGAGTCTAGGTTTTGGTTAAGCATCCAGAGAGTTAATCAGCACAAGGTTAGGTTTTGTATATAATTTACATATATCGAATTAAGGTTTCCCCTACATTACAGTTTTGAAATTTGTCCATGGTAGGGTTTAGAGATGCCCTATCCTTCCTCAGCACCAATTAAGAGGGGAGCAAAAGTACATCATTGAGCTTATTAACAGGACAGAACTATTTTCATAAACTTTGATATGTTGTGAATTACTATGATAAATACTTTTGTCAGAGATCTTGATTCTCTCTCTCTCTCTCTCTCTCTCTCTCTCTCTCTCTCTCTCTCTCTCTCTCTCTCTCTCTCTCTCTCTCTCTCTCTCTCTCTCTCTCTCTCTCTCTCTCTCTCTCTCTCTCTCTCTCTCTCTCTCTCTCTCTCTCTCTCTCTCCACAGACACAGCAGGAGGATGATGGAGAGTGAGAAGATGGAGAGTGCAGAGCGGAGGAGAGTTGAAGGAGGACAAGAGGGGGAGAAGGAGGATGAGTTTGACCTACTGCGGGATGACACACCAGGCCCTGAGTTTGCCAATGACCTCTCGCGGTCTGACTCGTCCCCCATCATTGGGAACAGCCCAATGCACGACTGGGAGAGTGAGAAGACCACTGAGAAGGAGTTCTTTGACGATGGCACCATGACCTATTTCTGGTGAGTGAATGAGGATGTGCTTTGGTTCAGGAGTGAGTAAGTTTTGTTTGGCTCTGGAGTGTTTGTGTGTGAGTTCTTTATTGATGGTACTGTGATCTATTTCTGGTTAGTGTATAAAGATGTGTTTTTGTTCAGGATCCAGGATGTTTTACTTGGTTCTAGTGTGCTTCCATGTGTTCTTCAGTGATGGCACTGAGACCTTCTGGTTAGTGAGCGTGCTTTTCCTTGTCCATCCCTTTCCACTGGTGGCTGATGGAGATAAGAGTGTGAATGATGTGTGTGTGTGTGTGTGTGTGTGTGTGTGTGTGTGTGTGTGTGTGTGTGTGTGTTTGTGTGTGTGAATGTATGGTCCCTTGTCTGAGCCATCCCATGTGGTGTTGTCAGTCTGTTATATAGACAGATAGAGTAAGGATGTGTTTTGGTTCAGAGTTGAAGACATTTTGCTTGGTTCTTGTGTGCTTGTGTGTGTGTTATACTCAATTATTCAATGAAGGGATAATGTGTGTATGCCTTTTTATTATCACTGTTATATTTTGCTAGATATATTTTATGTATATCATTATACTTTTTTGTATATTTTATTATTGTCTTTTTTGCCCTGAAAATGTACCGTAGCTTCTACTATGAATCTCATCTCAAGCTCTAAGAATCAGACCCATGAATGCTAAAAAAGGTAAAAATTGATATTTTTTAAGATTCCCAGGTCAGACTGCTCTTCTGGTATTAAACCTAAGTGTCTTGATATCCCCTCAACTTTTTCTTCATTAACTTCAGCAACATTTGCAATCTTAAATCTAATTTTCAATCTGTTGAACACCACCTCTCTTCTTCTAAACTTCATCTTCTTTTCCTCACTGAAACATAGGTGTCTGAGGCAACTGACAGTTGTCCCTCTTCTCTGTACCCTCCTACTTTCTCTATCCTCATTTTCAGTCCAAAAATGGATGTTGCATCTTTGTGTGCAAAAATTTAACTTGCTTTTGTGTCCACACTCTTGAATCTTCTGATTCCAACATCTGATTTCCAACATCTGGCTACAGCTACAGAGACGCTTTCAAACTAAATTTATCTGTGCAGTATACCTCTCCTGTAACTCTTCTGACTATCAGAAGTTCTTTGACTACATTCTTTGAGCACATTCTCTCTTCCCTTTTGTGGAGATCTCCATTCTTGAAGACTTCATTGTTCACCACCAGCTTTGTTGGGTTTCCTCTCCTTTCAGTGACCATACTGGTAAATTAACCTTCAACTTTACTATCCTCCATGACCTAGAGCAATTGGTGCAACATCCTACTGGTATTCCCGATTGTCTTAGAGACATGCCCAACATTCTTGGCCTTTTCCTCACCTCTAATCCTTCTGTTTATGCTGTCACCCTATTTTTCTCCATGGGACTTCTCTGATCACAACCTCATATCTGTATCTTGTTTTATCGTTCCAGTCCCTCCTCAGGATCCCCCAAAGCGGAGGTGCTTCTGGCATTTTGCTTCTTCTAAATGGGGGGGACCCAAGGTATTATGCTGATTTTCCATGGAATGACTACTACTTCTGTGTTGGAAACTCATCTCTATTTGCTGAGTGCATAACAGAGGTGATAGTGTCTGGCATGGAGGTGTACATTCCTCACTCTTTCTCTCAACCTAAACCTTGGTTTAACACATCCTGTTCTTGTGCTATACATGATAAAAGAGGTGGCCCACAGAAGGTACTTAAGCCTTCCATCACCTGAATCTCATGTTCCTTATATTTCTGCCCAGAATCATGCCAAGTCTGTTCTCCAACTACCAAAAACTTCATAAATAGAAAGTGTCAAAATCCTTCAAAATCTAACTCCCTCATGATTTCTGACACATAGCCAAAAACATCTCCAATAACTTTACTTCTTTGTCTTTCCCTCCATTATTTCAACCAGATGGCACCACTGCCAACTAATCTATCTCTAAAGCTGAACTTTTTGCCCAAACTTGTTCCTCCCTCTCCTCCATCCTTCGACTACTTCATGCTACCCATTAAGATTCTTCGCAGTGATGTTTTCCATGCCCTTGCTGGCCTAAACCCTCGGAAGGCTTATGGACCTGATGGAGTCTCTCCTATTGTTTTCTGAAACTGTGCCTCCCTGCTTGCACCTTGCATAGTCAAACTCTTCCAAAAATGTCTATCAACATCTCCCTTTCCTTATTGCTGGAAGTTTGCCTACATCCTGCCTGTTCCTAAAAAGAGTGACCCCTCTAATCCCTCAAAGTACTGTCCTTTTGCTTTAATTTCCTGCCTATCTAAAGTTTTTGAATCTATCTTCAACAGGAAGATACTTAAACATCTACCACTTCACAACCTTCTATCTGATCGCCAGTATAGGTTCCGTCAAGGCCACTTTACTGGTGATTTTTTTGGCTCTCTTTACTGAGTCTTGGTTATCCTTTTTTAGGGATTTTAGTGAAAGTTTCACTGTTGCCTTAGACATATCAAAAGCTTTTGAGAGACTGGCATAAAGCTTTGATTTCCAAACTACCCTCCTACAACTTCTATTCTTTTCTCTGTAACTTCATTTCAAGTTTTCTTTTTGACTGTTCTGTTGCTACTGTGGTAGACAGTCACTGTTCTTTTGGTGTTCCTCAGAGTTTTGTTCTGTCACCCAATCTCTTTCTGTTATTCATCAATGCTCTTCTTAACCAAACCTCTTATCCTGTCTGCTCATGCTGACAATACCACCCTACACTTTTCCACATCTTTTTGTAGACATCCAACCCTTCAGCAAGTAAAATTTTTGATTGGGGCCGAGCAAACTTGTTCATTGTCTCAAAAACTCAATTCTTTCATCTATCAACTCAACACAACCTTCTAGGTAACTATCCCCTCTTTTTCAGTGACACTCAACTGCCTCCCTTCTACACTGAACATCGTCAATCTTTCCTTTACTTATAATCTAAACTGGAAACTTCACATCTCATCTCTTGTTAAAACAGCTTTTATGAAGTTAGGCATCCTGAGTCATCTCCAGCAGTTTTTCTCATCCCTGGAGCTGCTAACTCTGTACTTATAATCTATCCATCCTTATAGCCTTATCTGTCCTTATCTGTCCATCCATGTATGGAGTATGCTTCACATGTCTGGGGGGTTTCACTCATAACATGCTTTTAGACAAGGTAGAATCAAAAGCTTTTCATCTTATCAACTCCTCTCCTGTAACTGACTGTCTTCAACCTCTTTCTCATAGACAAAGTGTTGCATCTCTTGCTATCTTCTACTGCTGTTTCCATCCTAACTGCTCTTCTGATCTTGCTAACTCCATGCCTCCCCTCTTTCCACTGCCTCGCTGCACAAGACTTTCTTCTTTCATTCCTATTTTGTCCACCTCTCTGATGCAAAAGTTAACCAGTATTCTCAATCCTTCATCTCTTTCTCTGGTAAATTCTGGATCTCCCTTCCTACTTCTGTATTTCCTCATTCCTATGACTTGAATTCTTTCAAGAGGGAGGTTTCAAGACACTTGTCCTCCATTATTTGATTTTTCTATTTGGAATTTTCTATGGGATCTGGCATTGAGTGGGCCTTTATTCATACAAATTTTTGTTGCCCTTGGTCAGTGGCCTTGTATAAAAAGAAAAAAAAGTCATACTAGAGACATGTGGGAAAGCATTTCCTAATGGATGTGATGGTGGTTTGTCAAGAAATATGGAAATTTTGTATTTCTCCTTGTATTTTCTCCTTGAATTCCAAAATTGTGCATCCTTATTTTATTTGCATTACAGTGTTCTAAGATGCATTTATTATTTTGAATAATTTTCTCGGTTTGAATGCATACATAAGACAAGAACTAATGATAAAAAGAGATCATACTGATATGGGTTGTCTAGTACTGTGTATGAAATACAGAATGTACACAAATCATGAAAAAAAAAAAAAAAAAAAAAAATATATATATATATATATATATATATATATATATATATATATATATATATATATATATATATATATATATATATATATATATATATATATATATATATATATTTATTTATTTATTTATTTATTTATTTTTTTTTTTTTTTTTTTTTTATGTAGGAAGGACACTGGCCAAGGGCAACAAAAATCTAATAAAAAAAAAATGCCCACCGAAATGCCAGTCCCATAAAAGGGTCAAAGCAGTGGTCAAAAATTGATGAATATATATATATATATATATATATATATATATATATATATATATATATATATATATATATATATATATATATATACATACATACATACATACATACATACATACATACAGGTAGCCACCGACTGACGACGACATTAGGTTCTGACAGAGCCGTCGTAACAGTATTATTTTTTGTTTATTTATATGTTTGAATCAAATACATTTGATTTATTTGCAAAACATAAAAATACAAAATACATTACAAGATTATAAATCATTTTACACTTTTGGACAAAACTAATTTTAATATTTAATTAATAGAAACTATTGTCTGCTGGTGGTTGGCTGGGGATCGTTGGGGTAATCACTGGGGGTACTGGTAGACGGAGATGATGTTTTTTTCATAAACATGTTGAGTTTTGTCTGAATGGTTCGTTTTTTTTTTTTCTCTTCATAAATTTCCCGGTATGGACGAAAAGCATCTAGAACCATGCATTCAGTTCTTGAAAATCTTTCAATATTTGGATCCATCCCTTCAAAATGAGCAAAAAGTTTATTCAACTGCGATAAACCTTCTGCTAAGCCTTTAGTGGTGAACATTCTTTGTGGTTCCTCTTCCTCCTCCTTTTCTGCTGCTGCTTCCCTCCTTTCTTCTTCTGCTACTTTTTCTTCTTCCAACTCAATCAGATCTTCATTTGTTAGATTCTTTGTCTAGCAATTCCTCGATTTCTTCCATTTCACATTCTATATATATTATATACAGATGTACGCAACAGTAACGACACAAACACACTGAAGCTGCAGACTAGCAGATAATTTCTCAAAAGAGAGCAGCGGGAAAAATTATTGTACACGCACTCAACATACCTTAGCCAAATAGCTATCATACAAAAATTAAATATTATCATATTGTCGTCGTCGTAAAGTCAGTCTGTCATAAGTCGCATGTGTCGTAAGTTGGCGATTACCTGTATATATATATATATATATATATATATATATATATATATATATATATATATATATATATATATATATATATATATATATATATATATATATATATATATATATATATATATGTGTGTGTGTGTGTGTGTGTGTGTGTGTGTGTGTGTGTGTGTGTGTGTGTCTCACAACACAAGGGGGCAGTCACAGCCTGCACTCTAAAGACAACTCTCTTCCTCCTCACAAAACTACAAGCACCTAATAACACACACACCCTTCACCCAAAAATTTTAAAATCATCATGGCGACTCCTACACCAGCCTCGGAGTCCCCATCTGGGGAGGGGACCATAAATGTCCCCAGGTCGGACTGCCTTTCTGTCGACGACCCTAAGTGTCTTGACACCCCCCTCAACTTTTTCTTCATTAACTTCTGCAACATTCGCGGTCTAAGATCTAATTTTCAATCTGTAGAACACCACCTCTCCTCTTCTAAACCTCATTTTCTTTTCCTCACTGAAACTCAGTTGTCTGAGGCAACTGACAGTAGCCCCTTTTCTGTTCCCTCCTACTTTCTCTATCCTCATTTTCGATCCAAAGCTGGATGCTGCGTTTATGTGCGCAATGACTTAACCTGCTCTCGTGCCCACGCTCTTGAATCTTCTGAGTTTTCCACCATCTGGCTACGACTACAGAGTCACTCTCATACTAAATTTATCTGTGCTGTATACCTCTCACCTAACTCCTCTGACTATAAGAAATTCTTTGACTACTTAACTTCCAAAGTGGAGCACATTCTGACCCTCTTCCCTTTTGCAGAGATCTCCATTCTTGGAGACTTCAATGTTCACCACCAGCTTTGGCTTTCCTCTCGCTTCACTGACCATCCTGGTGAACTAGCCTACAACTTTGCTATCCTCAATGACCTAGAGCAATTGGAGCAACACCCTACTCGTATTCCTGACCGTCTTGGAGATACGCCCAACATTCTTGACCTTTTCCTGATCTCTAATCCTTCTACTTGTGCTGTCACGCTTTCTTCTCCGTTGGGCTCCTCCGATCACAATCTCATATCTTTATCTTGTCCTATCACTCCAATCCCTCCTCAGGATCCCCCTAAGCGAAGGTGCCTCTGGCGTTTTGCCTCTTCTAGTTGGGGGGACCTGAGGAGGTATTTTGCTGATTTTCCTTGGAATGACTACTGCTTCCGTGTCAGAGACCCGTCTTTGTGTGCTGAGCGCATAACAGAGGTGATGGTGTCTGGCATGGAGGCGTACATTCCTCACTCTTTTTCTCGTCCTAAACCTTGGTTTAACACAGCCTGTTCTCATACTATACATGACAGAGAGGTGGCCTACAAAAGGTACTTAAGCCTTCCATCACCAGAATCTCATGCACTTTATATTTCTGCCCGGAACCATGCCAAGTCTGTTCTCCAACTAGCCAAAAACTCCTTCATTAACAGAAAATGTCAAAACCTTTCAAGATCTAACTCCCCTCATGATTTCTGGCATCTAGCCAAAAATATCTCCAATAACTTTGCTTCTTCTTCTTTCCCTCCTCTACTTCAACCAGATGGCACCATTGCTATCACATCTATTTCTAAAGCTGAACTCTTTGCTCAAACCTTTGCTAAAAACTCTACCTTGGATGATTCTGGGCTTGTTCCTCCCTCTCCTCCACCCTCTGACTACTTCATGCCACCTATAAAAATTCTTCGCAATGATGTTTTCCATGCCCTCGCTGGCCTAAACCCTCGGAAGGCTTATGGACCTGATGGGGTTCCTCCTATTGTTCTCCGAAACTGTGCCTCCGTGCTTGCACCTTGCCTAGTCAAACTCTTTCAGCTCTGTCTGTCAACATCTACCTTTCCTTCTTGCTGGAAGTTTGCCTACATTCAACCTGTTCCTAAAAAGGGTGACCGCTCTAATCCCTCAAACTACTGTCCTATTGCTTTAATTTCCTGCCTATCTAAAGTTTTTGAATCTATCCTCAACAGGAAGATTCTTAAACATCTATCACTTCACAACCTTCTATCTGATCACCAGTATGGGTTCCATCAAGGCCGCTCTACTGGTGATCTTCTGGCTTTCCTTACTGAGTCTTGGTCATCCTCTTTTAGAGATTTTGGTGAAACTTTTGCTGTTGCCTTGGACATATCAAAAGCCTTTGATAGAGTCTGGCACAAAGCTTTGATTTCCAAACTACCCTCCTACGGTTTCTATCCTTCTCTCTGTAACTTCATCTCAAGTTTCCTTTCTGACCGTTCTATTGCTGCTGTGGTAGACGGTCACTGTTCTTCTCCTAAATCTATTAACAGTGGTGTTCCTCAGGGTTCTGTCCTGTCACCCACTCTCTTCTTATTATTCATTAATGATCTTCTAAACCAAACTTCTTGTCCTATCCACTCCTACGCTGATGATACCACCCTGCACTTTTGCACGTCTTTTCATAGACGTCCAACCCTTCAGGAGGTAAACATATCACGCAGGGAAGCCACAGAACGCCTGACTTCTGATCTTTCTAAAATTTCTGATTGGGGCAGAGCAAACTTGGTATTGTTCAATGCCTCAAAAACTCAATTCCTCCATCTATCAACTTGACACAACCTTCCAGACAACTATCCCCTCTTCTTCAATGACACTCAACTGTCCCCCTCTTCTACACTGAACATCCTCAGTCTGTCCTTTACTTATAATCTGAACTGGAAACTTCACATCTCATCTCTAGCTAAAACAGCTTCTATGAAGTTAGGTGTTCTGAGACGTCTCCGCCAGTTTTTCTCACCCCCCCCAGCTGCTAACTCTGTACAAGGGCCTTATCCGTCCATGTATGGAGTATGCTTCACATGTCTGGGGGGTTCCACTCATACTGCTGTTCTAGACAGGGTGGAATCAAAAGCTTTTCGTCTCATCAACTCCTCTCCTCTAACTGACTGTCTTCAGCCCCTCTCTCACCGCCGCAATGTTGCATATCTAGCTGTCTTCTACCGCTATTTTCATGCTAACTGCTCTTCTGATCTTGTAACTGCATGCCTCCCCTCCTTCCGCAGCCTCGCTGCACAAGACTTTCTTCTTTCTCTCACCCCTATTCTGTCCACCTCTCTAACGCAAGAGTTAACCAGTATTCTCAATCATTCATCCCTTTCTCTGGTAAACTCTGGAACTCCCTGCCTGCTTCTGTATTTCCACCTTCCTACGACTTGAATTCCTTCAAGAGGGAGGTTTCAAGACATTTATCCACCAATTTTTGACCACTGCTTTGACCCTTTTATGGGACTGCCATTTCAGTGGGCATTTTTTTATTAGATTTTTGTTGCCTTTGGCCAGTATCCTTCGTACATAAAATTTAAAAAAAAAAAAAAAAAAAAAAAATATATATATATATATATATATATATATATATATATATATATATATATATATATATATATATATATATATATATATATATATATATATATATATGCTGAAATAGTTCACTTTTCCACCAACCTTATATGTACTGTACTACATTATGAAAAGTTGTCGATCATCTACGTACAATCATTAAGTGAAACGTGGCATCCATTATCCATGGGTTTAATGAAATATGACAACATACGTCCGTAGGCTTTTACACCTTATACATTGGGCCTCTTATGTAAAAACGCTCTGGGCTCTCACAACACAAAGGCTACAAAGATCATTATTCGGGTTCTCATGGACTATTTTTTTTTTTTTTTTTGTGATGATGCAGAATTCTAGTTAAATTATCTTTATAATCATGAAAACACATTCGAAACGCAAATTACTACCACAGGATCCTGTTGTTTTCGAGATGCGGTGCTAAAACGTTTGAGATCTGTGGGAGCTTCAAAAGTTGTATATTCACATACATACATTCAGAACATACCTCAAAATCTAATGTGTTCCTTAGCCCACTTTGTATTAGATTTAAAAAGGTCCATTGACACAACTCTAAGATATCTAACAAACAGATAAATTAACATGGGTGAATAAAGCCTACGAAGCTGACAATGCTAAAATAAAAACAAATAAATGAAAATATATATAAATAAATAAATAGACTGTACAAAAATTAGAGATTGTTAAAAATTAGAGACTTTATAGTGGATGGACGGCGGACCGTGGGGTAGGAGAGACTGAAAGCGAATCAAAATAAAGTAAAACAAGGTACTGTAGTAGGTCTCTCTCTCTCTCTCTCTCTCTCTCTCTCTCTCTCTCTCTCTCTCTCTCTCTCTCTCTCTCTCTCTCTCTCTCTCTCTCTCTCTCTCTCTCTCTCTCTCTCTCTCTCTCTCTCTCTTACTGCACGTACTACTGTTCAAAGTGGAATGTTACATGGCTTCCCCGAGAGAGAGAGAGAGAAAGAGAGAGAGAGAGAGATCACTTGAGATGCAATATTCAGTCAGTGCAGATTGCCTCAGTTAAACTGGAATTAAGTGTATTACTGCCATATGTCACATAAAAATGATTTAGTTTGTCTTACGAATTAGGTCCAAGAAATAATAAATAAATACATAAGAAATACAAAGTTTCAGCCAGTGTATCGCAAACTCTACAAACCACACAATGATTATTTAGTAATCTATTTTTATCTATTTACTTTTTTATGGTCACGATTGATAGCGCCTCCCAGCTCTTCATTTACAAGGCGCTGCCAAATTAATGCAATCACTGCAGTAAATAGATAGATAAACATAAAGGTGTTACCAGTCTGTCGCAAACTATACAAACCACACAATGCTTTAAGTCTTTATATAGTCACGGTTGATAGCGCCTCTCAGCTCCTTCATTCTCAAGGTGCTGCCAAACACTATCAATGAACAGTCGCTAGCCAAGGGTGGATAAACAGAGGGATCTATCAAGCCAGCCAATGATAACATGCCTCGCGCAAACCAGGAACCATATTCTGAAACACCTCTGTGCCGCACTTCCATTACATTCAAAAGGCTGTAGTTGAAGTTACGCTGATTTTTAAGGGTGTTTTTACAGTTCTGTTTGCAGATTAACAACATTTCTGTATTATTAACAGGTGAAACACTCTTGAGAATCCGGCTAATAATCTCTGTGGTGTTTGAAAATAGTCATGGTGAGAGAGCAAAGCGTTTCATAATACAGGCCAGTAAAAACCGTAGCCTATTCTTACTCGTTTTACCGTTTTATCTCGAGTACTGATTGGCTATTGTGAGATTATTAACAAGGCTTTCATTGCTGTTGTTATGACTAGTTATATTTTAACAACGATTATGCACCAATGTGAATAAAAATCATTCATGAGAAACGTACTAGTCTTGGAAACAGAATCATCTCATTCACTAATAAAATTAGGTTAACGGGGCTTTCATTGCTGCTTTTATGATTCTAGTGATGTTTTAACAAGGAATCTACACCAATGAGAAAAAAAAAAAAAATCCATAGGAAGCAGACTACTTATCTTTAGCCTTTCAAAATGGTCCGTATGGCAGAACAAAGTGTCTAAGAATACAGAACACAACAATACGTGTTGGTGTGGTATTTCAGTGTATGAGTTACTAAGATGGTCAATACCTTCCTAGAAAACTGCGAAGGGTAAGGAATGTGTGCGCGTGTCCAACTGCTGAGGTCAAATATAATGACAATTGCTGCTGTTACTATCAAAAGGACCTCAGCTCTCTTTAGAGATTTCTACTTATGTTCTTCAGAAAATTAATGAACAAAAAATCTCTATTTACCAAGTCCGCAATCCCACAAGCGACAAGGCTTTTCACACACACACACACACACACAAAAAAAAAAAAAAAAAAGCAAATAAAGATTCGTCACCAATTCATCAAAATTTTCGTTCGTATTCGCAAAATAAAATAGACAGATAAATGAAACTAAAGGTTGATGTTACCCAGCCATTGTCAGGATCGTTAATCGCTCTCTCCTAGGAGCATTAAGTCACAAAGGCGCTATCACACGAGTACCCGATAAGCGTGTCATTTTTTACCCGCCATCCATCATATGAGGCTGCATCTTATCAGAACACCGCTTTACCGCTAGGCCCGTCACGCGACACTGTGCTGGAAAGTACCCGGCATGCGTCCTGAGAGAGAGAGAGAGAGAGAGAGACTAACTCAGCCTAACGTGAGAGAGATTACGTTTTCCAAACCGACCGGTGCTTGTTTCAAAATACATAAGCAACAATTTATGGTTTCGTGACATGATTCATATTTAGTACCAGGTTTGGTGTCCGGGTAAAATGTAGAAGTTAATGGGAAGGAACAGTAAGAGAAGGTAGAGTGGGATGGAGGAAGGAAGAATGGAGAAAAGTTGACGGATTGGAAGAGTAAGGAAAGATAGAATAATATGGAGGAAGAGAGAATGGGAGGGAAGTTGACGGGCAGGAAGGATAAGGAAAAATAGAATAATATGGAGGAAAAGAGAATGTGAGGAAAGTTGACGGGTAGGAAGGGTAAGGAAAGGTAGAATAATGTAGAGGAAGAGAGAATAGGAGGAAAGTTGACGGGCAGGAATGGTAAAGAAAGGTCAAGTGGAATGGAGTATGGAAGAATGTGAGGGAAGGAATGCGTAGTTTCAGACGGGGAAGCCAGTTACGAGTATTAACAGTGAACGCTGCAGATAAATGGGGATTTAGAAGTAGTCAACAAGTAGCCGTCTAGACACGAGAGCTTCACTTGTAAAATCATCATATCACTGTTTCCAAATTGCTGATCGTAACGTGTGTCATCAGAGATATGGCAAGACGAAACCCTAGAGAGAATGAGAATGAAGCAATATTGATCTTTCTGGCGAGTCACGCGTCTCATGGTCTGGCTGTTGTCACGCCGGGTATAGCGGGATGGAGCAGTACTAGTTATGACTGCCTGGGCCCCCTCCCTCGCAAACGCCGTGGCACGTGCTGAGCGACTGCACCAGTTTGTGGACCTGAGAGAGAGAGAGAGAGAGAGCGAGAGAGAGAGAGCGAGAGCGTAGCATCCCGGGAGCGTGTCAGGGAAGAGACGGAACTTTCCAAGGTGTCTTCCTCTCACCGGGACATCAAACTTTTCTTATGGAGAAACGCTGCTCTTACCGGGATACATATTTTTTTGTTTATTTAATTATTGTTATTATTATTTATTTTATTATTGTTATTATTTTTTTTTATGAAGGTCACAGCTCCATAAAATATAGTTTTCATATGTAGAATAACTACGCTATTAATTTATAGACAATTTCGCATTCGTATATTTTGTAGAAAATCTGTTCTGCATTTTAATATTGTGATAATATTATTTTTTATTTGGTTATTTATCTTATTTTACTCTATTTTATTATATATATATATATATATATATATATATATATATATATATATATATATATATATATATATATATATATATATATATATATATTATACGTGTGCATTTATAGAGTCAAGTCAAATAAAAAAAGTAAATAAGCTACAGTGGCTCGCGTCTGTGGCGGAGCAGCAGCTTGGTTGCTCGTGACCATATAGACGAGGAAATTATTCACGTTGCTGGCATTCTTCCAACGTGTCTTAGGTACCTTGGGCCACGCACGCCATAAAACAAAAAAAAAAAAAAAAAAAGAGAGAGAGAGCACTTACGAAGGCCGGGACACATTGACAGGAAGACCAGGAAGGCCCGATAACTTTTTTTTTTTTAAGGGGTAGCGATTCTGGCTTAGAAAAAAAAAATAATGATAATAATGAACATAAAAAAATAAATAAATATGTAAATAAATAAAATTAAATAGGTTGCCAAAAAGAGAAAAATGCCCACTGAAAATGCCAGTCCCAAAAAGATAATAATCCAAAAGAATATGAAAAAAAAAAAAATAGAGGTAACTTGAAACATCCCTCGATCCCCCACCCATCCACATCCCTGTAGAATGAATGTGATGTGAAAATGATGGAAAGCCTACACCAAGGGAATTGTGATATAACTCTCTATAACTATGAGTTGGTGTAGATTCCTTGCTGACTGATCCTGGAATTCTCATACTCGTATCTCCTTGCGACAGTACAGTTAGTTCACACACAGTAGGGGAGAGCGGGGCTAGTTGCATCAAATTTTACATTTCCTTCTACAGAATTGTGTATAATTCATTCAAGTGAATTTCAGTTGTCGTATATAAATATGCTAGACCTCATCATCAAGTTCACATGCGTAGATATTAATGAAAATCATTTCTTATATACTTAATTTTGATATATATCTAAAAAAATATTTGATGCAACTTACCCCATCTGCGGGGCAAGTTGCATCAGTATGAGGGGCAAGTTGCATCATAAACAAACTATAACTTTTGAGAGTTTATTTAAATGATAAGAAAATAGAAATCCACAATAAACTGAACCGATGAACCTTAAATTTATTCATCATCAAATTCACATTTATGACATATAATATAAAATTATACCTCCATCTGTTCCCAAACATTCCTCATGAGACTATCCTCTGCATGTACTACATTGAATCCATTTCTCCCGGGGCCTGCTATTGGAATATGGTTCTACACAAATCAGACAATACCAGTCTTCGTCGTCTGAGCTGGATATGTCGTACTTTTCAACAGGTTTTTTGGATCGAACTTTGTGTAAAAACTCCTGCTTCCTTTTCTTGGTGGCTTTCTTTTCTTTGACATCATTCTTTTTGTTTTTTTTTCTTAATGGCTTCAGCAAACAGAGCATTTCTTTCAGGTGTGTCTGTTAATATGGCACTTTTACGTGCTTTTCTGCCTGTATTACATTTCTTTTTCCGAGGTGTTGGTTTTGGATGTGGCATGATTTTTTCTGGGCAAAGGGAAGACTCACCATCATTTGCAGTTTCAGCTTGATCAGTAATGAAAGAAGCTACTGCTGGTTGTGGTCCTACTGCAGTTGAAGTGGAAGGTTGTCTAATTGAGAGTTCTTGTCCATGTCGCTTCATGAAACCTGAAAACCAGTCTTTTCCAGCATATTTATCATTGCGCCAATTATCAGGCATTTCTATCTTTGCTTCATTGGCGCATTTGAAAGCCAGTTCCTTGACTTCTCTCGGAGAAAGACCAAAATAAATTGCTGCTGCTGTTTTCAGATAGGATACTAATTCTTCTTCCTGCTCACATGTAAATACTTGTCTTGGTTTGGCATATCCTACATGTGTATTGTTTTTAGCAGTGTTGCCAGAGGTTTTGTGAATAAATCGTTGTAAGGTTGAGTAGTGGACACCAAACAGTTGTGCGGACTCTTTCACTGATTTATTCTTATTTCGAACAAAATCAGCAGCCTCCTGCATTAGTTGGGGTGTTGCTGACCCACGTTCAGTCTTTCTTTTGTAGTTCCGAACCATTTCTGAAATAAATAAAACGAGTTGAATGCATAAGAATAGTCTAACTATAATAATGAAATAAATTTACTAATGGGGGCAAGTTGAATCATGATTCAACTTGCCCCGTCACGAATGATTCAGCTTGCCCCCTCACGGCAACCAAAATTTGATCGCCAGCTAAATATATACTAACGGTCATTCTAATGCAAATTTGTAAGAGAAATAATTGCATATAGTACAGAATTATATAGCTATTTTCAAAACACTGTTACTAATATATATATATATATATATATATATATATATATATATATATATATATATATATATATATATATATATATATATATATATATATGAGGTACAAGAAAAATTGTGAAATCGAAAAAAAATTACTTACCAAGGCCGAAATCAGTAAATTTCTCATAAATTCAAGAGCACTTGCGCAATCCACCTCCCTCTGCCGCAGCGATGTCCGCACTGACCAACACACATTTGAATCGCCTGTCACCCTAATGCAGCCGCTGAGTTGCCAGTTATGCTCACTGATGCAACTTACCCGCGATGCAACTAGCCCCGCTCTCCCCTACAGTTAGATTCTTATTAGGATAACAAAAACACCTATGAAAAATCGGACGACTTTCACCACATGTTGACAGTAATGGAAGACGCTTAAACGGTTAAGAATACGAGGGTTGCGTCTACAGGAAAGCCTTTCGTTCACAAGGGCGCCGCTGGTTCACTTGTTCTTTTTATTCATGAGAGCGTCGAGTGTCTGGTTACGCAAACACAAGACATTGTCACCGGAAAGTGGCGCGTGTCCACGTCGGTATGTTTCTCATTAGGGTGCCTTGTGTTTGCTCGTATAATCCCGCATGTTGAAGAAAAGATTATTTATTTATTTATTTATTTATTTGATTTTTTTTTTTTTTTCAATTTGGCTTAATCCCAACTTCTTTTGCGACTAGCGGAAAAAATAAAGTATTTCAAGGATGTCTTTCATGGCTGTAGTGGTAATTTAGCAAGGATTCTACACCATCAATGGCAAAAAAATGAAAATAAACAAAAACATGGCTAGTCATTCCTGCAGCCTTTCAAAATACTCCTTATGAAAGTCCAGAGTATCACAAATTACGAGGCAAGGACTTTCACAACTTCCTGAGGGTGTTGGTGTATACTGTACTCAAACGTTACAAATGAAAAGTGGTAACGGGGTGAAGGCGTCCTTCCTGTAACCTCTCTAAATAGTCCTTATGAGATCCCAGAACATTTCAGAATACGAATCAAGAACTGTTAAATCTTCCTGAGGTTGCCAGTGTATACTCATACGTTACAAATTAGATATAATGAGTGTCTTGTAATAAATTTGATATCGCACATGCGTGTTTAGTATGTGGCGCTGATGTGATGGTTCTTTCAAGGGTGTGTATTGGTGATGTTATTTGCGTCTTTGATAACATGTACTGCTTTGGATGCTACTGGGATCATAAAAGATGTTAAAGTGATCGTATGCTTGGTATTCTTAGTTAACTCTCTCTCTCTCTCTCTCTCTGTTTTGTGTATCTTCGATTATTTATTTATTAATTTATATATTGCAGGGGTGAGATGGATTTTGTGTATCCATTCCTCCTTCCCCTCTGGTCAGAAACGACTTGCTCTCTCATGATGACTATTTTCAAAGGTCAAAGAATATAAGAATGTTCTTGTACTCTTGTTGATCTGTAATTGGAACCATAAAAAAAAAAAAAAAACACCCTTAAAAACCTATGCCACTTCAACTAGATCTGCAGAGATGATAGCAGGTTCTCAAAGAATGTTTCTACTGTTAATTAATAGTGTAGAAATCTTGTTAATCTGTCACTAGAACCATATAAGCACCCTTAAAAGCCAGTGTCACTTCAGCTAGAGCCTTTTGAATATAGTGGAAATGCAGCAGAGAATTGTTTCAAAATATGGTCTTATCTGATGCATGTCCCTTAATTAATTCTTCTCTCTCTGACAGGCGGGCACACACGCTCACCACACTGGTGTTCATGATCTGCTTTCTTCTGTATGAGGCGCTCAGTCCCCCTGACGAGGACATGGTCGACAACACCAAGAGGTAAGTCATGACACAAACACACACACACACACACACACACACACACACACACACACACACACACACACACACACACACACACACACACACACACACAGAAACAATCATGTATCTGTCTTGTATGAATGTAAGTTAACACCAAAAAAATAATAAGAATAATAGTAATAATAATTATATAATGTAACAATATAGATCAACTTGATTAAATTCTTTACAAATATAAATAAGTGAACACACACACACACACACACACACACACACACACACACACACACACACACACACACACACACACACACACACACACACACACACACACACACACACACACACACACACACACACACACACACATGGTTATTATAAGAACACTTGGGAGAACACTTGTTAACTGTTTTTCTTCTTAATCCTCCAAGAGTTTCTTAACAGAAAAAAAAAAAAAAATCAGTAACTCAAAATTGTTGCTTGTAAATCCAAATATAATGTTCATATCACTTAGCTATGTAAAATAAATATTTCCATACTGCAATATCCCAGGAAATAAATATATAGGTAGGAACAGATAGGTGTAACTAGTGATAGTATGTATTGTGTATGCCCTCAGATCTGCTGACAATCTCTTCACAAAAACAGACAATTGATAGATTCTCAGCAGGTCAGAGGGCTTAAGATTGAGAGAAAACACTAAACACTAATGCAGTATGTTACTTGTCATCTGAACACAGCCTTAGCTTTCCCCCCTTTCCAGTCACAAGCCAAACTGATGAATGGCTATATTTTATCCTGTCAGGGGTATTGTTGCCTGTCTGTCTGTCTTTATCCTTTTAGAAAACCCTGAACAGAGGAAGGGAATGTCTCCTGTTACTTAACATTTGAACATGGCCATACTTCTCCCTCCTATTCAATCTCAAGTCGGAATTATGGATGGCTATATTTGTGCTTTCCAGGGTACAGTTGCCAGTCTCTCTGCCTTTATCCTCTTAGGAAACACTAAACACAAAGGAAGGGAATGTGGCTGTTACTTTTGACATCTAAACACAACTGTACTTTTCCCTCCCTCTCGGTCCCATGCCAGAATGATAGATGGCTATATTTGTGCTTTCAGGGGTATAGTTGCCAGTCTGTCTGCCTTTATCCTCCTAGGCGTAACAGTCACTCCCGATGGCCCATTCAAGCGGCCACACCCAGCCATCTGGCGCCTCACCTTCATTATATCCATTGTTTATGAGCTCGGCCTCATATTTGTCCTCTACCAGGTGAGTGTGTCAGGCATTCCTCTGTCTGGGCACTGCTGATGGTAATTATGCAGTCACTCATTTACTTGTTTCTTTATTCATACCTCAGTTACTGTTTCTCCTCTTTCACCTCTTGTCTATTTACCTCCTGCACCTGCACCATAAATCTCCATTTCTCTATTTTGTGTTGTATGTTCCATTTATATTCCACTAATATTTCTCCCTTAACATGCAATATCCATATGCTCTTGTCAGGTCTTTCCAGCTCATACACTGCTTCTTCTGAATCAGTAGGGGAATTTTAATGATTAGACATATTTTATGGATGGGACCATAGGCAGAAATATGTAGGTATGCTTTATACAATACAGGGACTACCACGTGTATGTCTGTTGGCTTCTTGCAGCTTCCTTTATTTCATGTTATTTTTTATGTTTTTTTTTATTTATTTATTTATTTATTTATTTATTTATTTATTTATTTATTTATTTATTTTGTTTTATTTTAGTTTATTTATTTGTTGTGAATTAAGAAAAAAATAATGTGTGAAAAAATTAGATTGACAGCTTAGGCACAGCAGTGCCTTGTCATGTTGAGGCTACAAGGAATAATATAAATGAATATGTGAAAAAATGAGATTGACAACTTAGGCACAGCAGCACCTTGTCATGTTGAGGTTGCAAAGAACAGATCTGGTAATGATAACACTAGCAGTGCATGTGATAGATTATTGCTGTGATAGATGAGATCATGATTGACTGTATAGATAACAAAGCTACATGTGACATTAGTAATGACTTCAGTAATATGTGGCAG
Organism: Scylla paramamosain; assembly: GCF_035594125.1. NCBI lineage: Eukaryota > Metazoa > Arthropoda > Malacostraca > Decapoda > Portunidae > Scylla > Scylla paramamosain. Next base: position 13,898,965 of record NC_087162.1, on the reverse strand, counting down.
CAGCAGTGATTAAGGTAACGGCACTGCCTGCACTGCTGACTCTGATTGGCTGCTGCAGAGTGCCTCAGGGGCGCGGCAACTGCTGAAGCACATTGATCCCAAGCTGGGGGAGCCCATGGAGGAGAAAGACTACGGGGGAAACTGCCACCTCTATGACCATGAGAGGCCAGACGACCCCTTCCATAATATTAAGGTGAGAGGGAGAACCAGGCTTTGCTGAGGCCTGCCAGTGTTGAAGTGTAGAGGGTGGTGTGGTGAGGTAGACAGGTGCAGGTCCCAGGTACCATAGCAGTATGGAGAGAACAAGAGTAAGGCTTGAGAGGGGTTGGGTATTATAATGTTAAAGTAAACTAAGGTGAGTTATTGAAACTTGTCAGTTTCTTCAGGCAAAATGTGTGATAGTAATATTATATAGAATTTTAGCCCATTATTGACTTTTGTTTCAGTGGTTATGTTGAATTTTTATTTTATTTTTAAATATTTGCAACAGTTTTGTTGGTATTTTTATCAATACTGTTATTGATAATGAAAATCATAATGAAATTTTATTTTAGAATAAAATGATACTGCCTTCAATGAGACCAACATCACTTCCATGCACCACCATGTTGCATGACAAACTATTTAAATCATTGATAAGAGGCACATAAGAGGGTCATCACTGCAGCATCCTGAGAAGAAAGCAGGAGAGACAGGCAGTCATCAGGATTGCAGTCCTGAGAAGAAAATTATTTTAAAGATTTTAACTCTTGTATGTAGTATGAGAAGGAACTCCTATACACTACCACATGAGAGCAGATACCTTGAAATTGTGGTAAAAAAGAAAGAAAAAAAAAATGGCAATTGTGGTGTAAGTTGCCTTTCTGATGTTGAGGGCTTTGAGAGTGTGTGGGTTTTATTTACACTCCCTTTCCTTCCTGAACAAGCGTATTCTTCTTGCCATTCCTCCTGACCACTCTTACAACAAAAATCACAGAAACACACTGTGCAATCAGTACCTCATTGGTGAGGCATTAGTTGTAATTTAAAAATTGTGTGTAATTTAACATTGTGAATTTGGGCTGTGGTTTAAACATGTTTCAACACTGGTAAAAATTTAAATAGTTCAATGGCACAATTTAAGTAACAATAGCTCAGTTTTTTTTTTTTTTTTTTTTTTTTTTTTTTTTTTTTTTTTTTTTCCATTGGTCCTTATCACAGTGTTTCTTTCCCTCACCACCACTTTACATGTAAGCCTTCCCCTGAATGCAATGCCTTTCAGGACAAACTGGACCTGTTTGTACCCCTCCATTTCTTTGGGTGGTGGATGAAGACACTGCTGCTGCGGGACTGGTGGCTATGCTGGGTGGTGTCTGTAATGTTTGAGCTGCTGGAGTACACCCTGGAACACCAGCTGCCCAACTTCTCAGAGTGCTGGTGGGACCACGTAAGTGACGGGCAGTGGCACTTTTTTGGCATTGCAGGAATGAATAACCTTGCATTGGCTCTGACTTTGGCACACCCTAGCATCTTGGAAACCAGACACTGCTGATTAACACTTGTGCTTGTTGGCAACTCAGATTAATTTACCTTCTGCTTGCCTAATACCCTTGTATACTCACAGCCTCATACTGCTGGTGTCTGGTGAATGAAATAGCACTGTGTTTGTGTAACAGTGGAGTTGTTATTATCACATGTGAAGTACAGTGTGTGTGTGTTGTGTAAATGGTTGGTGGGGACATTCTAAAAAATATTGAAAGATGACAACATCTCTGAAAATGGCAAGGAAACACCATTACAGTATACTGTATGATTATCTTCCTTTCATGGCTGGGTAATGCTCACTGTTGCATTCATGTACAAAGGAGCCTCAGCCTTATACTTACTCTGCCCTCATTTGTGAGGATATCATGTCAACCCAAATGATTCCATAATTAACTTCTAAATAATAACTTGTCTCATACCTGTTTATGTATAAATTTTAGGATCATGAAATGAATGCACTCACCTGAACAAATACAGTTAGATCCAAAATTTTTTGTCATGTCAGCATGGTACTAAAGGTTGTGTGGACAAGAGCAGTGATCTTGTGACTGATCAGGAAGCCCTTCACCTCTTGTTTGCTATGGTTATATATATATATATATATATATATATATATATATATATATATATATATATATATATATATATATATATATATATATATATGGGTGTGTGTGTGTGTGTGTGTGTGTGTGTATATTTTTTTTTTTTTTTAGACTTGGAAATATCTTATTTTCTCTTCTAATGCATGAAAAAGGTTTACACAGCATATACGGGTCACCCATCACTAATGTGACAATCTGTAATGCCTTTCCATCATTAATCTGGAGGACTAATTTGTAGGACTTTCATTATTATGTTATGAGCTTGCTGCTATTGTTTTCCTGCCATTGATAGCAACATAAGCTGTATTAACAACCTTGTAATTACTGAGTCTCTCTCTCTCTCTCTCTCTCTCTCTCTCTCTCTCTCTCTCTCTCTCTCTCTCTCTCTCTCTCTCTCTCTCTCTCTCTCTCTCTCTCTCTCTCTCTCTCTCTCTCTCTCTCTCTCTCTCTCTCTCTCTCTCTCTCTCTCTCTCTCTCTCTCTCTCTCTCTCTCTCTCTCTCTCTCTCTCTCTCTCTCTCTCTCTCTCTCACAGTAGTGCAGGTGAGCTAAAGAGCAATTGTGCAGACACAGTGGTGTGACATGTAATCAGACACAAGATCAGGAGACAGACATGATCTTATGGAGACTTTTCACTTGGCCTATGAGCAAATTAGAAAGCTAATTACTTTGCTGTTACCACTGGCAGTCTGCTCCTGTTCTTCTTTAAAATGTAAATTCTTTTAATTTTATATTTTCACCTATAAACAAACTTTTAATGATCTATGATGTAATAAGAGGATGGAGTGAGGCAAGATCTCTACATTCCAGGATTATCCTGAATCTAGCACTCCTTACTTAACAGAGATTCAGGATTACTGATGGGCATCCTGTATCTGTATTTTCTTTTGAGAGAAAAATAATTATATACCATACTTTTGCAATAATGTGTTTTGTGCATGGTGAGTCTGATTTTGAGTAAGTGTGTGTTTGTGTGTGAAATTATGAATGTGAATATGAGTAATATGGGAGGTGAGTGAAGACACAAGGGTTCTCTATAGTCTTTCTGCAAGAGTGTAGTGAGAGAAGTCCTCAGAGCTTGGGGGACGTCAAGAGTGATGGGTGAGTTAGCCATGTCTCTGGAGGTGACTTGTGGCCATCCTCACATCTTAGTCCAGTTAGTACCTCAGGGAGCAGTTTCTTCTCTTGTTTACCTGTGAACATATGTGTCAACATAATTTGTTTCTTTCCTGGCTTGAATGCATCACTCTCCATTTCTTTCCAGCAGAAATTAAACAAATAGCTGTTATTTGTTTGCCTTACAAACAACACAGTTTTTGCTCCTTGAGTATCACTTCAGTGGATTGAGCAGTGTTCACATATATTTTTATTAGACTGCCATATTGGGGCATTAAATCTAGCTTTTAATTTGCTTTTTCCTACAGTATAAGTCAGGTCTTTGCCTAAATATTTGTAAATTGACCATAGCCTTTTTTTTTTTTTTTTTCATGCATGAGTAGTAGTTTTTTTTTTTTTTTTTTTCTTTTTAGTCACAATTCCTGATTAGAATTTTTGACTGTATTTATTTATTTTATTTATTTTTTTTCATATTTCAAGTGGCCAATTTTTATTTCTGCATTGAGTGGCCATCCTCACTTTTGGTATTAGATAATTTTAAGAAGTTACCATTGACTTCTGCCATTTTCCGACTACGGATATTTATATTTTCTAGTGGATTATGGATGCCCTAGTGTGTAATGGTCTGGGTATCTACTGTGGCCTTCAGTCTCTAAAGTATTTCTCCATGAAGATTTACCACTGGCGAGGACTCTGGAACATTCCTACATACAGGTAACGTGTCTCCTTGTCACAGAGTTATATTTTCATACTCCACAAGCGACAGAAATTAAGTGTCCTTGTATATCTTCTTATAATTTGATACTGTTGGAACATTCTGTAATGCTGAATTTTTTGTGTGAGTAGATTTTACTGAAGGATGGTTGTTTTCTTCTCCATAACCTTTACTGTAGTATGTCCTTAGTATTGTAGAATATAAAGTGATGGCAAAGTTCTTATGGGCAATTTGTGTACCATTATTTACAGAACCCAGTGGCAACAGCCTTTGACATTTTCTCTTCCACAGAGGAAAGCTGAGGCGCATCATAGCTCAGTTTGGTCCTTACGTCTGGGTGGACTATGACTGGAAGCCCCTGTCATCCCTTGGCAGGTGGTTCTCAGTGCTTGCCATCATTGCCATGGTAAGGTTATCCACCATCAGGTTCACAGTGACTGCCTTTAGTGTCTTCTTTTGTTTGAGTTTGTGGCCTCAGTGAAGCATTTAGGTGATGATAGATATTATGTTGTGTACATTTTCATGGAGTTGAATTTTTGTTTAGTTAAATAATGTTTAATGAATTTTTTTTCATTTTATTGCTGGCCAGCCTATATGCTTTCACTCATCGCTAGGTTTCATGGATTGATTGTCACATTGATGAAGTACCTGGCTGATAGCAGATGCTATGTTGTGTACCTTTTCATGAAGTTAACATTCTGTGTGGTTGAATAATGTTGGTGATTTTTTTTTTTTTTTTTTTTATTATTATTTATTATTATTATTATTATTATTATTATTATTATTATTATTATTATTATTATTATTATTATTATTATTATATTTCTTTATTTATTTATTTATGTATTTTATTTATTTATTTATTTATTTATTTGTTTATTTATTTTATTTATTTTATTTATTTTTTTATTTATTTATTTTTTTTTTTTTCTATTTAGTTGGCCAACATATATCTTTATTTTTTTTTTATTCATCTTTAGGTTTCACGGGATTGATTGGCACATTAATTGATTGGTTTAAGATCCCACTACTTTGGGGTCTTATAGCACCCAGGTTTTACAAGACTACAGCCAGATGTGTGCACTTACATTTCAGTTCCTGATCACTGAACTGAACACATTTTACCTCAAGTTTGTGTTGTGGGTGGAGCCAGGCCACTGGGTCAACCTGGTGCGCCTCATCTTCATCCTGCCTTGGGGTGCTGTTGCTCTTAGAGAGGTTTTCCAGTTTCTTGATGATCCGTAAGTGCCACAAAATTACTTTCAACATTCATTCTACTTATAATGTTGCCTTTATTTCTGTTAACTTTTTAAAGATCATTAAGTAAGCAGGCTTTTTTCACGTATTTGTAACACTTTGCCAACTGTTTTACATATATAAAGTACGTGATAGTAAACTTTCTTATCCCATTAATTGCATTATGGTATAGAAGCCGATGATGAAAACCATTTGATACTCCAATAGAAATGTTGATAGTCTTGTCTGAATCTGTGTGTAACAATGTTTCAAAATTTCTCTTTCAGAGATGTCACAAAGTTTGGTCGGCAGTCATGGCTCTTTCTGTCAATTGTATGCACAGAGCTGCTTATTGTGATCAAGTTTGGCTGGGACACTGTAACCATTCCATTCCCAAGGTGAGGAGTTACCACCTTCATAGTGATTTCTGGCATTCCTTATATACAGTAAACTCTGAATTTATTGGAATGATGATAGAGAAGTAACTCTATTTGCATCTAGCTTTTTGGGTAATGAGCATTTTGTTAATATGTCTATCTTTCTTTGCACCAGGCTGGCAATCTCACATGGGGTGGCTCAGACAGAGCACCACACACTCAAACACACACCATTCATACACATTCCAAATATGTACTGTATATAAAAATGTATAGTGAGACACATGGTTCCTGCAGGCATGTGATCTCCATGTGGCTGGGATTCCTGGTGTTGCTGGTGCTGTGGACAGTGTGGAACTTTTACATTAACCCTCACACATTCAAGTAAGTTACTTAATTTCAGAAAGTTATGTCACCAAGCACAGTGTCACAGCATGATGACTTGTGATGACTTCTAGAAAATTAGTTGTTAGTGAACAAATTATAAATTATTTTTATAAATGATCTTTCAATATTTTTTAACAAGAATGAGATATATGTGTAGGATTAAGCAGACTGAGAATTTTGTCCAATCAATTCTCTAGAAAGCTCCTAGGAGCAGGCATCATGCTTGGATAATTGATGTTTTAAGAAACAGCATTTAAATGTATAGAACGGGGATTCCCTTTAGTCAATATTAACACACTTGTGTCGGTGGAACTATGTAAAGGATCAAAAAATGGTTGTGGAGTCCAAAAAGGGTCACTAAATGGTTAGGTTCCATCAGTGGAAGATTGATTTGGGACCAATTAATGTTTAATGGTACTTGGTCTCCTAAGTAGAGTAGGTTTAACATTTTTTGTCATACCATATGCTATTCTTGTATTCTTTTTCTGTCTTTCATATTCTTTCTAATGATGGTGCTGAGGTAAGAATCTGCCTGCAGTTATCCATTTATCCTTTTCTTAAGGATTCACATATGCAGCACTAATTTTCTTCTTAGAAGTGTGTGGATTTCTGTGAATGAGTTGTGACTGATTCACAATTCAGCTTAAATGTTAAAGTGTAGTTGTTGGGGAGAAGTTTGAGCTACTTGGTTGATGGGATAGCCTCTTCTTGAGGCTTGTGAGGATGTTTATGGAGTGTTTATATTGCCACTTAACAAAAATCTGCAAGTTTTTTGGGGGGCATCTCAAAACCCTGTTATGGGTGAAGGAGAAATCCTTGGCATCTTACACATGGTAGTCCTGGATGTGGGTAGTCATAATGTGAAGTGACAGCTGGTGTGAGAATTGCTAAATGTTGTTCTAAGACATGGAGATATCTTGCCCCAAGCAGCCATTGAGCACTGGTTGTTAATATAGCCAGAACATAAATCCCAGCTTTCTGCCCTTATTATTGTAAAATGTTTCATTGGTGTTATTTTCTTAGGCAGTTAGCTACTTCTCTGTAGGATCCATGGTCATCCTCTTGGGTAGACTTCTGAGGAATAGGCATCAGAAATAGATACATTATTATTGTGAGATATCCTTATCAGTAGCAGTGTTAGGTTATCCTCAGGCTGAGATGGTTGACAGTGAGGCAGTGCTATCTTATGTTGTAAATCATACAGTTCTACACTTGTGTGTGTGCACTACAATGTCTGTATATGGTACCACTTAATCCAATTTAATCTTTGCTTCATATGTGGAAGAATTGGTTTCACCTGTGGACCTCTCTCCCTAAAAGAAACTTTTTGCTGATGAGTGGGTTGAGTGGCATTTATAAACACAACAGGACACAATAGGGCATACAGGTTGGGTGGTCAGCTGCTGGTGAGAGCAGCCATCAGCTGCAATACTAATAGCTAAAGTGTGTCTGTATCTACAGTACTGGCGGTGGCAGATGGTGCCGAAGCTGAAACAACCTGTTGTACCTAGGGGAGAGGAAGATTGTTGGGGTGAAAAAAGACTGTAAATGGGCTACCCACCTAAATTGTTATCCAAAAGTATCCTGAGCTCTTCCCAAGCATTGGAAGACCCTTAGGAAGGGAATCAGCTAGATGTTGTAGGTATTCCTTATAAATGTTTTCCCAAATGCCATGAATGGCAGCTTGAAGGCATGGGATGGAAGACCTGCCATGGTTCTGTAGATAACTCTTGATGTAAACCCACAAATTTTCAGTGGGATTGAGATCCAGTTAATTTCCTGGCCTTGGTGTTAATAGCTTGGCATCACAGTGTGAACCAGTCCTTATCAATCTGACATGATGACAAGATGCATCCTGCCTAACGCTCCAGCATGACACTGCACCACTCAGCCATCAAGTTTGTTGAGGACAGTGGATGGCTCCTAAAAAAAAAAAATAATAAAAAAAAAAATAAAATAAATAAATAATAGTAATAATAATAATAATAATAATAATAATAATAATAATAATAATAATAATAATAATAATAACTAACCACTAATACAAAACTTATTTTTGTTAACACTAAACTGTTAAACCTATTAAAACCTATTGAAAATTTAAATACAATGGAAGCTAATGATAACTGCTGCTGCTGCTCACTAATTATCAAAGTTTTTTTTTGTTTGTTTGTTTGTTTGTTTGTTTGTTTGTTTGTTTGTTTGTTTGTGTGTGTGTGTGTGTGTGTGTGTGTGTGTGTGTGTGTGTGTGTGTGTGTGTGTGTGTGTGTGTGTGTGTGTGTGTGTGTGTGTGTGTGTTTTAGGACCCAAAACCCTTAAAACTTAAATTTTAATATGATGAAGCTTAGATATAGAGCTTTCCACTAAGTATGGCATGGCAAGATCAGATATTATGGTTTACAGAACAAAAGTAATTAGGCATCAGTTCATGTTCAACACACCGCTAATTTCCACTAGCTCCACTGACTGAAGAGGGCAAGGCTGAGCTGGCTGTTGCAGAAGAGAAAAGGTGCAAGATTCAGTAGGCTACTATAAGCTAAACTTTCATCTACATATATACCATGAGAGCCATTGTGATATTCAGCCATGTCAGTATTCCACTGAGAGGCAAAGATTGCTGTGGTTTGTAGGTATCATATAGGGGTTCTCATATCATGTTTCTGAAAAACAAATGGTTGAGTCAATAGGAGAGTTGCATAGGAGACCCTTTTCGCTCCAGACAGCCACAGCACAACCACAAAGGAAATTTATGCCTGGCCACCACAGGCTTAGATGTTCACCATCATCTCACACATAGATAACCAATGTCTTTTCATAATTTTGTTTGGACTTAAGTGTGAAGATAAGTCTTTTAGTGAACAAGTAGGTGATGAACAAGATAAGATCTTTTTATAAAAATGAAGATGAGCAGACTGGAGCATACACTTTAATTTTAGGTTTAATAGCCAGGAGTTAGTGGAACTAAATTTAGCAAAAGCTATTTGGTGAGCTAGCTGTTTTTTAAAGTTATGGAGAACATCAGTCCACTAACACAAACATTAGTTAGAGGACTACCCCAACCATACTAATCTCTGATACTGGATGAGTTCAGAGTAGTCATTCTGGTATTCTGGCTTATTTGAATGTTCTTAGGGAAAAACAGTAATTCCAGTGGTAAGAAGTTCAACTCTAGACTGAATTAATTTGGTGTTTTGTTGGTTAAGAAGATCACAACCACAACAGTGGTACACTCTTTGTTTGTTACCTCAGAACTTTCTTCATCTGATCATAGCACCTCTTATCATTCATCAAGGCCCAGAAAGGCAAAGCTTAGTAGATTTGGTACAATATGGTAGCTTCTGTAACTGAGATCCCTTTTCAAATATTGTATTGCTGTTTATTCACCCACTCCTGCCAGTCTGGCCAGCTTGTGATGCAAAGTTGGTCCTCAGTCTGCCTCTTGATTACATTTAAAGCCCTCTAGCTGATTTTACAGTTCAGTCATGCTGGGTTGTGCAATGGTAGGATTTTCACTTGATCTTGGACATTTTTTTATCCAGCATAACACCATTTTTGACAAAAGCCTAATGTCTACCACTGTTTCTTTGGTACATTTCTTCTCTTTCACTAATATATTCATGACTTCATTCCATGATTCCTTAAGTAATTTTGTAAGTTTTACTGTGAGGGTGAATATGATGGAATATTGGTTGGGGGTCACTATCAGAAAAGACACCAAAAGTGACACTCAACAGCCATTGGCCTAGAGAATTTTCTCCCCATTGAGATAATGTGTCCAGAAAGTTGCAATTAACATTTCACAAATTCTTGAAGGTCACAAGATCAAGCAGTATAAGTGAATTTGGCAGTGGCAGATGTCTCCTTGATCGCCACCACTTGCAACTACCAGTCTCCTTCATTGCCACTACTTGCCACTACCAGTACTGTATGAACCAGTCTTAGGTTGCCCTGTAAGGGAGTAAGCCAGCATAAGATGTCACCCACGTTTCTCTTTGTCGGAATGAAAATACAGAAGAGCGTGTCCCATTCCCATTATAGTTTGTTTCACAGTACAGGGAATATGGTGGCAGTAATCTAACAGCTTAGTTGCAGATTGTACAATCAGGCTGTGCCCTTCTGTACTATAGGGAAGCAGTACTTCTTGGATCATTTTTGCCTGATACATGTTTAGGAGGTGATGAATACTGCAACATCTTGAAGGGATAAATGAAGAGAAGAGTTTGGGGAGCTCTATTCTAGACTAACACATTCTCTCTTGAAGACTTTAATTTTTTTGTAAAACATTTGAATTTGGAAAACTGATCAAAACAGTGTATGCCTTTGCAGGGTGGACAACAAGGATATTGAGCGGCGCCGGGAACACTGGATTCAAGTGCGTGCCATTGAGACAAAGCTCAGCCCTTCAGAGTCAAGGTTATTTGACCCACAGTTCTTCTTTAACAAGTTCATGCAGAGGACCAAGGAAGATTGATGACTGTTTTGATTATTTTGTATTAAAATTACCAATGCATACGTGGTGCTCGGATATATATATATATATATATATATATATATATATATATATATATATATATATATATATATATATATATATATATATATATATATAGTTTTTTGAGACTTGCCTTTTCCTCTGAGGGAAGCAGAGAACACCTGAGAATATAGTGATATATATGAATAAAATTATATTACAGAGAAGTACTTGAGGCAGATGTTGACATGGAATGTTTCCAGTAACCATGAGCTGTGTGCAGCAGAGTGCCTGGCATACTGTGTTAAATATCCGTGCTGCAACAACCTGGTCTTGGCCACAGTTGCACAGTGTTACAGTCAATTGATATGACCAGTCATTTCAGAAATTCCATCCATTCTTTATCTGAAAACCCTCCATTTTGTTGACACCATAATTTCTCATGAAAATGGCCTTAACTAGAACTTGATGTGTGTCAAGATAGCACAATAATTCCCCATGCACTCAATGATAGTGTGATTATACTTGCAGAAGTAGGCCAGCATAAATCTTGCAAATAATCACTTCCTATATCATTGTTCCCATATGATAAAATTTTGGGGTAACTGTTGTCTCTTGACAGACATCATTACAGGTGCAAATTGGATGCAGCATACTGTACTCAGTGGTCTTAGAGGACTTGTCGGCCTTACCAGTGTGGACAGTGGTGATAATTAGTGGTTAGGGAGTTGTCATGTTATATGGATGTGACAAAAAGGTTTGTGAGTACTAAGAAGAAGGTAGGGAAAACCTTGTTGGGATGAATCAAAAGTTCACAGTAAAGAATATTTGCTCAAGTGTAAACTTTATTTATTCTTTCACTCTTAAGTAAGTGCAGCAATGCATGATGCAAATGTGCCAATGCCTTTACACCTTGGTAACTCTTGTCACCATCCAGAGCAATGGAATGTCATCCTGTCTCTAAAGATTATTCTTTTTCTAACCCAGTAGCATTGCAGCTCCCTTAGTCTGAAGATGTACACACATGTCAGAACACTCAGTACCAGACAAAGACAGTTGCCCATAAACAGTAATGTTTACAGAATCTCAGACAAAAGATAATGGGCCTTCAAATATCTCTGGTTGTTAGAAATGTGATAAAATCCAACTGTTCTCTCTCTCTCTCTCTCTCTCTCTCTCTCTCTCTCTCTCTCTCTCTCTCTCTCTCTCTCTCTCTCTCTCTCTCTCTCTCTCTCTCTCTCTCTCTCTCTCTCTCTCTCTCTCTCTCTCTCTCTCTCTCTCTCTCTCTCTCTCTCTCTCTCTCTCTCTCTCTCTCTCTCTCTCTCTCTCTCTCTCTCTCTCTCTCTCTCTCTCTCTCTCTCTCTCTCTCTCTCTCTCTCATACATTCATAAAAGAGGATCCTATCAGTGTCTAGCACTGAGCACCTTGTTGGCACTGGTAAAAATTCTACAACAGTACCTTCTATACAGACAGTGCATGGCACATGCAGCACATCCTGTGTAATTATATGCTAATATTTAATGTTAACTGGATGCTAGCTGTTGTCTTGGTGGTAGTGTAAATGGATGTGTGTCAAGCAAGATTGTCACTACCTCCGGCACATGACTGACCTGACCTTGTCCTTATGTGAAATTAACATTCTCACTTGTGTCGATGGTTAAGCAGGGCACAAGGTGAAGCCTTCACTCATCACTTGTTTTGAGTGCCTGCCCTGGAAATGTCATGATTACAAATAAAAGCTTCATTATCTTTAGGTACAATGATTTTTCAGACATGATTGAATGATCTTTTTATCACCATATCTAAAGATATTGAAGTTTTGTCCCCTGTTGATGTAGTTTTGATAGATGTAAAATTGTTTTCCAGTTCATTCACCTTAAAGTCAGACTAGGGTGACTGCTCAAGATATTGTTTTATCTAGTGAGGGAAATGGTTAAATATACATTTTGATCAATGATAATGACTTGTCTCAGAACATATCGATAATTTGGTATTGTTGAACCTTTGATTTCTATTTAATGTTAGTCTGTTGTATACTGAGCTAGATCAAGATAACTAGAAATCAAATGACCTGTTTAAGTATTGGATAGATGTTTGAATTATGAATAGATGTATTTTTTTTGTTTGTCTTCTTTATTACTGATGGAGTAGTTTTAATAACCATATGAACAAACAATAGGTTCCTTTCATGTGACACCATTTGTTGCAAGAAACTGCCAACTGCTTGCTGGAGAAATAGTGTGCCATCAGACTAAAGTGACCCACTGGAGGCAATGAGTGGAGCAGCAAGCATTGATGCTGCAATCATGCGTTGCGGCACCTATCATAAGGCAAATACAGGTAAATTTTATGACCAATTATTAGCTGTGATAATAAAATGTGGTCTATAAAGAGTTGAGACTATAAAGAGAAATTAAGCATTAATGAGCCCTCAGTAGATAAATCTCATGACCCACCCCAGTACAAGGTTGCCTGCAAAGTTGTATTCACAATTCACTAAGCACTTATCTGAACCTGAGTAGTGCCAAAACCTGTGACTGTTCCAAGCACTTTTAGGAGAGCTACTTGAATTTTCACTATTTTAAGTCTAGTTATTTGTATCATGGAGTTGTGAATGTATTTGTGATAATCATAGTTGTTGTAGAAATAAGAAATTGTATGATAATAATGAAAACAAGTGGAATAAGCCATATTAAAAACAGTAATTCATTGGCAAGTAATTTTACTTGCAGCAGTGGCAATGTTGTATCCTCATTGTGTTTTATGCATTCCATATTTTTATGCTGAAATTATCTATTGATATGCTCTTTAGTGAATACAGGTAGTTAAAATAAGAAGTGTACATACATAGATGGCAGTTTAAATGATAGATTCAGCAGAACAGTTTGCAGTAGGCAGTCGACAATGATGTGTTCTGTAGTTCATTCACTTGAACCATGCATCTGGAGCCTAGGCTAGATTTGTAACAGCCCTGTTGCTTCATTGGCTCTGATTGAGCGTATTACTGGACAACCAATCACGTACAACCCTCTTCTGGTCCTGTGAGCAAGAATTATGATAAGATTGCCCATCACGTGCATTGATACCCAGTGGATTCTCCATGGGCGATTTAAAGTGGTATGACATGTTTTCATAAAAAGCTCTGTGCCTCACTTATATTTATCTGATGGACAATTTGCTTGTGACATTCTGTAGGAGAGGCTTTTCTCTATATGGTAAGATGGTTTATTCAGAAAATCTTTAGATAAATGCTGCAAATAACATAAAAAAATTAGTTGTATAAAGATTTTGCTTTTGTTCTTTCACTTTGTAATGTCTTTATTTTTTGCTTCACAGACATTTAGTAAAAAATATTTGAGCTATGCAATCATTGCTCTATCTAATGGTATGAACCAAAATGGTCTATTTTGTACAGAAGAAGAGTCTAGGTGAATAATACAGAAGCATATATCAGGACATCATGTGTGAGTGGAAGTGACAGTGCATGTGAGCAAAAGAGAGCAACCAACCAATCAGTGGGGCTGGTACAGATCTAGCCTAGGCTCCAGATGCACGGTTTAAGTGAACAGATTATAGTGCAAGCGATTTGCTTCGATGCTATTCTTAAGGTTTAGACTGGAATTACCATTTATTATGCTCATCAGCTCAGTAGTGATTGCAGGTGATCAGAATAAGTAATAGCAATAATATAAGAACACACTGTAGTCTAGTCAGAACTGTATCACTGTAGGTCACTCTCACATTGATAGAGCAACTCTCACTTTTAATTGTACTAGATGGGTCAACATGCTGCTTAGTGACTTGAGGAAGTAACTGAAAAGTTCAAAAGTTGTTGGAATGTTATTTTAAAGCAACTACGTGATTTCCTTCAACATCTAGTGTTGCATTTTGGAAACTATGGTGTACTTAAAGGGAACCTATTGTCTCATTACTGAATGTACTTAAAAAGTTTACATTTCTTTCTCTATGTATTTCTAGTGATTTCATTTCCATCAAGAAATCCATATGAAGTATAAGAACTGTAACCAATGAAATATTTTGTTTTGAGTAGAAATATTTACCCTACATTGAAATTGTGGATCATTTATTGTTAATTGAATAATTTAGTTACACACACACACACACACACACACACACACACACACACACACACACACACACACACACACACACACACACACACACACACACACACACACACACACACACATTTGAGTGGCAAGAATTGTTGCCACCTGCTCAGTAGGCAAAGCCCAGCCTTATTCTATGTTACACAGATGCTGATATATGAGGCATTAATAACTGGGCATAGAACATTAATGCAAGCCAAGTTATTATTGGTAGTTTCCTATATGATCCATAGTATGTCTCCTCAGCCCATCACCTTACCTGACAGGGAGAGTGAATGCCACATAACACCATCCTGCCTCCCATAAAATGGGATTTAAATCTATTTCTGGCGCTCCCGTCATCTTAGTCATCACAGAGATGACTTTTCTCCACAAAATTCTCCTAGTTTTTAATCATGTATTGGTGTTTATTTCTTGACAATATAATGTTAGTTGATCTTATTTTCCCTGAAGGCTTGTGAGGTCGTCTTTCAGTGTTACCTTACCAGTTCTCCACAGCAGCAGCTGTGGAGAACTGGATGTCCTGGATGTCCTCAGCCCAGCCATTCACAACGAAGATCCCCTGCCAAGTGGAGATATTAAGTTGATTTCTGTTTTTAGGTGCATTGTTCATTTCATGTTTTCCATTCCTAGTGTTGAAACATACATGTTGTAGAGAAGACCTTTTTATATCAATTCTGTAGAATAATTTAAGGTGCAAATAATGTTAATCTCTTTAAATGAAGTAAAGCCTCTACAATACCTGGTGCTTAACAGCTAGATTCTGCTTTATAATGTAGCTTTAATTGTTTTTTTCCCTTTAGATATTTAAAATTAATTCACTATGTTTATCTTATCAGATTTTATATAAATACAATTAATTTAATTTGTAAATACATCCAGTACCATACTGCCTTTTTCACAGATAAAGTTATAACTTGCTTAGCAAGTAATACCCTGAATTTCAATTTCCTCAATGTTTACTGTTTATTTATTTATTATTATTATTTATTATATTATTATTATTATTATTATTATTATTATTATTATTATTATTATTATTATTATTTTATATATATATTTATTATTAGTTTTTTTTTTTTTTTTTTTTTCTGTAATAACAGCTCAGGACCTAATATGTTTTTACTTCAGTCCTCAGCAATGTTGGAGGGTGTGTGGGATGGTGCTTTGTTCCCTCATTGTGGGCATATCACATAGGTATGTATTTTATTATTTTCTTAAATGTTGGAAGTTAATCAAGGACCAAAAAAAAAAAAAAAAAAATTGATCGCCACTCTGGAATGAATGGAATTCCGCAAGGCTTGGCCTGCCTTCTTTTAGAGGTTTTCTTGTACTCCTCTCTTAAGGATGCAAATTGTGAGAAAAGAAAAGGGAAAAACCAGGCAGAGTTCCAGTTTACCAATGTACTATGATCTTGGATTCATCTTAGTGAAGATATAAATGTATTATGTGATAAAGTTGATTAAAGAATCCGTGCTAAGTAGCTGAGTCTATATAGTTCTGCCAGAGTCATGAGAGAACACTGCACCTCTTACCAAGAAACTCCTACAAACCAAAATTTTACTTTCAATCTTCTGAATGCATGCCAATTACTGTGCAAGAAAGCTACCCAACTCATGGTATTGGTGGTTGGTAACCTCTCACTGTTACTAATAATACAGAATACTTTAGGAAAAGCAAGGTAGGTAAATATCACAGTCTCCTTTGTCATGGAGTGGTCCACCACAGACTTAAAAAGATGAAAGGTAGACATGATCATAGTCTGGTGCATTATAAATTTGTATTGTATATACTATTAAATAGATTTGCTGTTAAGTAGCATGACAGAAATCATTTGAGTGATGAGTATATTCATTAGCCAAGAGAATGGAGCAGCAACAAAGAGAAGAGCTGTTCATCGCTAAAACTTCACAACACATAGGAATGGCTTTGCATGTACAGCATTTTCCTTTCAGGAAAATGCTGAGAGATTACTTTCCACCTCACTTGTTTCCTTTAACAATCTAAATTTAGAACTAGCTGCAAGGAATGTAGTGATACATGCATCATCAACATAAGTTGTACCTTTGTTTAATTCATAACTTCAACTCTCAAGTCACTGTTTGTCAGCAATTTATGCACAATATGAAAAGAAAACTTTTTTTTTTATATATATAGTTTACTGAATACAAAATAGACATTTATAATTATATAAAATTAAATATCCCAATCAGCAGAAATTACGCCACTTAGGAAAGTGATACTGAAGAATTTACAAAGTTGTAATTTATGTACATATAAAATTATGAACTGCCAAAACGATGATTTGCTGCAAGTGGTATTCGTGTCACAACTAACAAGCTGGACTGTCATAAAAAACTTTTCACCTGTCAGATTAAAACCAAGATCCATCAATCTGAACTATCAGAGGAAGAATCATGCCTCTTCTTTTTCTTCTTTTTCTTCTTGCTTTTTTTCTTTGGTTCAGAATCTGAATCACTACTGTCATTGACTTTCTTCTTTTTCTTGCTTTTTCTCTTTGGTTCAGTATCAGTGTCACTGCTATCACTGACTTTCTTCTTCTTCTTCTTCTTTTTCTTCATTTCCTCCATTGATGAATCAGAATCACTTAAATTTCTTTTTCTCTTATTTTTCTTTTTTCTGTCTTCCACTGAACTTGCACTGTCACTTGAATGCTTCTTTGATTTCTTTTTCTTCTTTTTCAAAGATTTCTTGAGATGCTTTAGCATTTTTTCCCTTGAAGCATTATCCTTCATTGCAATCTCTTCTTCCAGGTCACCATAGTCCTGTTTATTTGAGTTGTGCCTCTCATGTCTCTCATCCCTCTCCGTCCTTCTGGCAAAGGACTCATTCCTCTGGGAGTGTCTTTCATTAAAGTGACTCCTATGAGAACCATTTTGGTCATCAGGTTCTTGATGACTATGCCTTCTGTCTGCATTGAAATTCCTATGTTCTGTCCCATACATCCTCCTCCCCTGAGGCTGGTGGCCTTGTGGAGGTCTTTTATGTCTCCCTCTCGAATGACTATTGCTGTTGTGTTCTTGATTAGGCTGAAATCTCTCCCGCCCCTTTCTCTCATCCATCTTCTTTCCATCGTCGTCAAAATACTCAACCCCTCGACCCTTTCCACGCCACCTGATCTTGGACACTGACTGGCTGAAGTCCACGTGAATCCTGCGGTCATCTATCAGTACATTGTCCATCTTGAAGTAGGCATCCTCGCACGACTTTGTCTCAGCAAATTCAATGAAAGCATACTGAAGAGAATTGTTGGTCACTCTATCACGTATCACTTCACATGTGTTAATCTTGCCAAATCTACTGAAAATTATCTCCAAATCCTCTGATGTTGTGACTGGATTGAGTTTGCACACAAATAAGACATTTTCTGGAGGGGCCATCTCAGCATCAGGCAAGTCTCCGACCATTTCTAGGATTGTGGCTCTGGCCTTAGCTTCCTTCTCTTGAATTTCTTCTTGGATTTCTGTAAGAGATTTCCCTTCAGTGTCATCAATAGCCTCATCTGCAGCGATGTAATCAGACTCAAAGACAGCTGGTGTTGGCTTTGGACTCTCTGCAGGAAAGTGTAGGTCCTTTGGGTCAGGGTATGGGTCGTCCAGCACCACAGTGTGAGAGATCCTGACATCCTGGTAGGGACGGTACTTTTCGTCTGTCAAGGTTTGGTTGAGTCTATTGATAACCTCAAGACCTTCCACCACCTGGCCAAAGACAAGATGCTCAGAGTCCAGCGAATCCAAGTCTTCTCCAAGAGTGATGAAGAACTGGGAACCAAACCTGGAAACACAAAAATTATGGTAAAAAAAAATAATAATTAGCAATACTGAAGTGTTCCTCAAGGTCATTTTTTTTTTAAATCTCCATAAATATAAGTGTACAAATATTGATGTCTATCAGTATAATGAAAAGAATCCATTAAAAGGAAATACACAAGACTATAAAAATAAATCCAGATTGAAACCATCATTGTAAAGGTATGGCAAATGAAAACAACAAGCAAGAGAAAACTTACAAGTGGTTGCCACAGGACACCATGGACACTGTTCCAAGCTGGCTGTGTTTCATGATGGGAAGTTTCTCCCCCTCATAGAACCTTGCCTGATCTCCATACATCTTCTGGAATATGCTTTCACCTAAAAAGAATCAAATGAGTGGGAATAAATTGGTCAAGCATTTTAATGAAACAAACAGTAAAAACAAAAATAACTCAAACAAAACCAATATCTTGTGTATATCACAGGCAACACTAATCACCATATTTGGCCTTGGATGATACATTCTAGTGTATATCACAGGCAACACTAATCACCATATTTGGCCTTGGATGATACATTCTAGTGTATATCACAGGCAACACTAATCACCATATTTGGCCTTGGATGATACATTCTATGAGTCTTCCCACAAAAGAAAGCACTTCATGCCCCTGACCTCCTTTTCCTGATGCTGATGGATCCCCGGTTTGAGCAATGAAGTTCCGCTGAATACTGAACATCAAGCAGAAGTTGTAGTATTTCATCTTGCACAGTTTCAAGAAGTTCATACATGCTGAAACACAAAATACAAATCAATGGCTGTTTTTTATTTTGTATTTTTGTTGATGGAAAACCATAGATAGTAAAGCATGCAGCAAATTTTATTTCAGGTGTTCATTTTTGTAGTACAGTGGAACCTCGGTTCTCAAAATTAATTAATTCCTGAATGTCGTTTGAAATCCGAAATATTAAAAAACTGAAACTATTTTTGCCACAGGAATCAATGTAAAATGGATTAATCTGTTCCCAGACACCAACCTACCCTGTCTTAGTGGCTTATGACAGATGCTCCCACAGCCAAGATGGCTGCTTCACAACATCTCCAGCTCACAAATTGTTTATCCAGACTACTATGAGTCTTCCCACAAAAGAATGCACTTCATGCCCCTGACCTCCTTTTCCTGATGCTGATGGATCCCTGGTTTGAGCAATGAATGAACTTGGTGACACAGAACTCATCAGAAGATATTGGTCAGACTGTGCAAGTATTCTCTTTGTCATCAATCTAGTGAGGGAAGCCTTACAGAGGGATATGGAGAGGAGCAACCCACTTACCACCAAAATATAGGTGATCATAATGCTTAGACATCTTGCTGCTGGGTAAAGCTACTGAACAAATGCAGTTGTGCAGTAGTGATGGTGTTGGGGATCACTGAGAGATCGGGATCACTCCTAATCACTAAAAACTGTTTACATCAAGGGTTTTCAATGTGATCACATTTACTTTATTTCAAAAATTGAATTACTATCTTACACCCTGTGTCTCTCCTCCAAATATATATAAAATGAAGTAAATATTTAGAGAAACTACAAATTAGTAATATATGGTAACTTTTGCTGTCTTTTAATATCTGAAATAAAAAAAAAAGTTCTAGAACTGAATCATGGTACCACAACCAAAAGCAATAACGAGTTTGAAATTTTGTTCAAAACCAATTTGTTAGAAAAGGTAGGTCTTCGGTAACTGAGGTTCCACTGTAATTCCTTTCATGTTGCTGCACTTACCTTAATGTCAATGACTATTTGAAAGCTTTAATATATATATATATATATATATATATATACAATGACTTGTGGAAACTTATTTCAACAAAATATACTATGATAATAATTAAAAAAATAAATAAATAAAATAAAAACAAAGCCCAGTTTGAATCCAAGAATAAAAAATACATAAAATACAAATCAGGTACATATCAGGTGCAACATAAGCAATCATTATTTAAACATGTACTGCTTAAGTCACTACTCACTTCTGGGTCTGGCCTCAGTGTGCAGGTCTATTGTAATGTCCCCAATGGTGGTCTCAATCACAACCGACATCCCTGTGGTAACTTTTTCACTTCCAAAGCTTCCTTCTTTGTCCTGTGGTTTTATGACACACCTCTCCTTTCCTGATCTCACTGGCAGTGAGGCATCTAGAGGATGACACAAATGTTTCTGGTAATGCATGAAACTTTTGGGTACAGAACTGTTAGGTGTATTGCAGACAAGAGCATAATTTGTACAGCATCTCCTCTTCCTTACCTACGTTGTACTATTAGTGTTACTGTAAAAATATTGATCCATCATACTTAAGGTAGGAGAAGGTATTAGTTTTAGGTATATATTGAAAGAAAGAAAAAAAAAAGCTCAACAGAGAGGAGAGAAGTGGGTTATTTTTTTACATTTATTGCAAGGTCACCAAGCCTTCTACACGACATGTGAGTTTTGTGCTTGTATGTTACATAGATGTGATTTCCAGATTAACCCAAAAAATTACATGTACACAAAAAGGAGAGTAGGAAGTCAACTTTTTTTCTTTTTCTAGTCTACAAAGTATTTAAGAGATTGTTCTAAAAGCTTAAAGGGTACTGTACTCATATCTAAAAGGGATAATGTTGAAATAACATTTGCGTTAATGAGTCAATTCCTCCATCTATCAACTTGACACAACCTTCCAGACAACTATCCCCTCTTCTTCAATGACACTCAACTGTCCCCCTCTTCTACACTGAACATCCTCTGTCTGTCCTTTACTTATAATCTGAACTGGAAACTTCACATCTCGTCTCTAGCTAAAACAGCTTCTATGAAGTTAGGCGTTCTGAAATGACTCCACCAGTTTTTCCTCACCCTCCCAGCTGCTAACTCTGTACAAGGGCCTTATCCGTCCATGTATGGAGTATGCTTCACATGTCTGAGGAGGGGTTCAACTCATACTGCTCTTCTAGACAGGGTGGAATCAAAAGCTTTTTCATCTCATCAACTCCTCTCCTCTAACTGACTGTCTTCAGCCTCTCTCTTATCACCACAATGTTGCATCTCTAGCTGTCTTCTACCGCTATTTTCATGCTAACTGCTCTTCTGATCTTGCTAACTGCATGCCTCCCTTCCTCCCGCAGCCTCGCTGCACAGGACTTTCTTCTTTTTCTCACCCTTATTCTGTCCACCTCTCTAACGCAAGAGTTAACCAGTATTCTCAATCATTCATCCCTTACTCTAGTAAACTCTGGAACTCCCTGCCTGCTTCTGTTTTTCTACTTTCCTATGACTTGAATTCCTTCAAGAGGGAGGTTTCAAGACACTTATCCTTCAATTTTTGACTACCGCTTTAGACCCTTTTATGGAACTGGCATCTCAGTGGGGTTTTTTTTTTTGGGGGGAGGGGATTTTTTGTTATCCTTGGCCAGTGTCCCTCCTACATTAAAAAAAAAAGAAAAAAATCTGACAGCAAGGTTATGTTAGGTTTAGCTTCATTCAGTTCATTAATTTCACTGCTGATCCCTCCACTGTGTTCATACCATTTGAAGAATGTTATGTTTCGCTAAAAGAAAAAAAAATTAGTGTCCCACAACCCTCCTAAAAGGTTGTAAGTGATAATAGAAAATAGTACTACAATATTTGAAGAATGAACTCTGCCACCTAACGTGACAACCAAAACCTCATTTTTATTTATTTATTTATTATTATTATTATTATTACTATTATTATTTAATGTAAGAGGGGCACCGGCTTAGGGCAACGTAAAGGGAGTGGAAAAAATCCCACAGCAGCCCCTAAAGGCTGGGAAAGGAAGGATTAACCAGAACTGAAGGATGGGTGTCTTGTAATCTAACCTGTCGAAGGAGTGCAGATCATTAGAAAAGGAAATACAGAAGCGGGCTGGGAGTTCCAGTGACATGCAGTCTTGGCTCAGCCTTGAATAACATGCAGTAGTCTTACCCTCACAGTTCTTAGCAGTGGCAGGGTTCGTGGGGTGTGCTCTGGGGCTCAGGTTACGCAGCAGGGCCCGTAACAGGTCATAGCAAGAGAGGAACAGGGTAGACGCGAAACTCTTCACGCAGACACGAGTGGCGGCAACGTTTTGTTTTGTTTGTTTCTTTGGCCCTTGGGTGATTAGGATGAGCGTGGTGGCATTTGGCATTCCCTGGCACACTATGCAGAGGCTTAGTTATTAAAATTAATCATATGAGTTTCTGTTATTTTATTATTGTTATTTTGTTACTTTAGTTATTGATTGTGACATTTATCATGCTCTTTCTTCGGCCTTCATTTGGCATTCACTGACACTATACGTGTATGTACTGCAAAACTACTTGCAAAGATTAATTTTGCGAACTTGTATTGTATTTATCGGTATTATTTTTCTATTTTGGTTATTAGTTTCGAAATTTATGACGCTCATTCTTCGGTTCTTATCTGACATCCCCTAACACGCTAAAGTAAAGAGCTACTTGGAATAGTTGATCATATGAATCATTACTTTTATTCGTATTGTTTTTCTTTTATTTTAGATATTATTTGTGACAACTATCACACTCTTTCTTCGGCCTTATGGGCTGGTTTTGTCTACATTTAGCACAGAACAAAAGGGAAATGGGATAAAACTAAAAAAAAAAAAGTATGATGGATTAATGAAAATAATAATAATGATCATAATAATAATACAGAAAACAAGAGTGAAGGACTGGAGAAGTACCGAGATGTAAGGGGACACACACACACACACACACACACACACGACCAACAAGCGAAATTCTGTTCAAATGTAGAACAAATCCCTTAAAACTAAATGAAAGGAAGAGATCTACAAGTGAAAACACAGAATGTATCTGGTTATGAAAATGAAAAATTATCACACTTTCATCTTTCGTGTCTTGCCACAGAGTGACAGAATAATAGAAAATTACAACAACCCTACCAAGAAAAACTGAGATAATCGGGGAAATGTTATTTGACAACAAAAATCATAAAAGAAACAAAACAACTTCGCACAAATTTTGGAAAATAAAGAAAAAGAAAATAAGAGATAAAAAAACAATAATATAAACTAATAATTGCATAAATACAAGGAAAAGACCCAGACAGCAGGAAACACGTCAGATAGACCTGTTTTAAAGGCCATTCTCTCAAGTCCCGACCCACAACTGAACACGGTATGGAAGGGACCGGTGTGAAATTTAGCGGTGAGAAAAGCAAGGCCAAGATAGTAAATAGGTCAGATAATGAAAGAAATTCAATGTGGAGACTCGGAGGGAATGGGTTGCAACAGACAGATGAATACAGGTATCTGGGGATGTGGCTGAGTCCGAATGGCTGTGTGAAGCCGAAGAATGAAAAGATAAGCATGGTGAACCAATGGGTAGGTCGACTAGGAAGTAAGTATGACGTGATGAGAGAAGTTTGGAAGAGCGTGGCCGTTCCGAGCATTATGTATGGTATGGATGTGATTCCATGGGATGAAAATTAATTAGAAAAGTTAGAAGTAGAACAGAGTAGTTAGAATGGCACTGAATACACCAAGGTATGCAGCGATAGAGGCTTTGAAGGTAGACATGGGCTGGAGTATGTTTTAGAGACAGACATGTAAAGGCAACCCTGAGATACAAGGCTAGATTAGAGCGAATGGATGATGCAATATTAGTGAGAAAGGTGTTTCTATGGAATATTAGGAGTAACAGGAGGGGGGAAAAAGTGTGTTAGGAAGGCAGTAAAGAGTGGCTTGGAAACTAGTTGGAGCTTTCAGCGGTTTGAGGGGAGACATGTTAAGAGTGACTGGAGTATGATTTTTAGAAATGGAGGGGGTCTAGAATGGGATGTAAGAAAGTGGAAGAGTGAGATAAATAGAGTAGTGAAACGTGTGGGACTGAGTGAAGGGAAGAATAAGATGGAACAAAAGAATACTCTGGAGTGGTAAAAAGAGAAAGAGGCCCCAATGTGTGAAAAGTGGTATGAGGGAAGCCTGGGGAGTGATCTCTTCCGAGCGAGGGCACAGTGTATGGATGTGAATGCAAGGAGTTACAGATGGTCTGAGTTCCGAAGCAAAGTGTGCCAGATGTATGACATGGGAGAAGATGTGACTTTGGAGTATGTGATGCTGGAGTGTGCAAAGTATGCCAGAGACAGGAATGAGATGATGCAAGTGGTGCTGAGGGAACTGGGGAACGTCAGAGTAGAGAAGACAGGAAGAAAATGGATAGTGGTGCTGCTGGGATTGTGTGGGGAGACGAATGAAAGGATGATTGAGGCTGTGATGTAGGAACTAGTGGTGTGATAGATGTTGTATGACTCTATATGCCGTTCTCTGTTTGTCTTTCTTTTTTTACCTACAGGAAAGCCGATGCGAAAGCCTGGCTTGGGAGGAATCCTGATCCTCCTGTAGGATCAAGATCAAAATCAAGTAATATTAAGAAAAGAGACTAACCAGGCAAGTAAATGTGTGAAGATTGGCTGTATGAATGTGAGAGGATGGGGTGTGGGCAAGTTTGAGGATGTATGCAAGGAGCTCAGGGAGTGGAGGTTCGACGTAGTCGGGCTCACTGAGACTCACCTGAGAGATGATGTACGAATGGAGGGATGCGAGTATGTTATGATTGGAAAGGGGCGTAAGGCACAGGAAACACTGGGAGGAGGCGTAGCCCTACTCTACAAGAAAGAAAGAGGACTGAAAGTAGAGGAAATTGATGTGGGGGAGTGTACAGGTAGTGAGGATGTGCTTGCAGTCAGAGTGGAATGCATGGATGTTCGTGGCAGACCAGAGAAGGTGGTACTGGTGGTACTGGTGGTGGTGGTGGTGACTGTCATGGGTGAAAGAGCAGAGAGGGAAAATAGGAGGAAGTATGACATACTTAAGAAAGTTGTGAGAGAGCATGGAGAGGAGAGAGTGCTAGTTATGGGTGACATGAATGCACATGTGGGAATACTGGAGGAACAGGTGAACAGGAATGGTGAAATGCTTGGAGAGTTTGTTGATGAACTGGAGCTGGAAAATCTGAATGTTACTTTGGCTGAGGGGCGTGTGACTTGGAGTGCAAGAGAGCAGGAATCGGCAATTGACTACGTGTTGGTGAATGGAAGAATGCGTGAAATTGTGTCGCATATGTGGATAGATGAGGATGGTTTGGTTGATATTGTGTCTGGTCACAACATGCTGATTGTGGAGTGCTTGATGCAGGGTGGGAATGAAGTGAAAGTGGCAAGTAAGAAAAAGAAGTGGAGACTGAGAGATGTAGGGTGGGAGAACTTTCAAGTTGATCTGAGTGAGAGAAGCTGGGACGACGAAAGTGTGCATGACGTGGAGCATCTGAATGAGAAACTGATTGAGGACATGAAGGGTGCTGCTGAGAACCAGATAGGGCTTGTGAGAGTAGGTAGAAGAAAGAATGTATGTAAACCTTGGTGGAATGATGAAATCAGAGTGGCTAGGAAGGAGCGAAAGAGAATGACTAGACAGTGTAGATGGCTGAGGAAAAAGAGGCATGAAAGCAATGAGGCAGAGAATGAGTATCAGAATGCATGGGCAGCGTATGAGACAAGACGAATGATAATGAATGCTAAAGTGAAGAGTGAAAGGAGTGTGATTCAATCTTTAAGGGAAAAAGGTATGGAAGGTGGCCATGAATGGTACAAGTTCATGAGAGGTGAGAATATGTCAGGCAGTGTTGGTGTGGAGAGTCTAAAAGTGGAGGGTGTAGTTATAACAGAGAAGGAGGGAATCAGGGAGGCAATCAAAGGGTTCTGGGAAGAAGTAGGTGGGGTAGGTGAGATGTTTAGTGTGAGAGAAGGATGTGTAACACTGGAAAGGAAGAATGCAGATGAACTGGATGAAAGAATCAGTAGGGATGAAGTGGAGAGGTGTGTGAGAAGGCAGAAGAATGGCAAGGCAGCAGGTCCAGATGATATACCCTATGAATTCTACAAGAATGGTGGGGAGGTAGTGATAGATAGAATGACTGGATTATTCAACCGAGTGTGGGATGAAGAGAGAGTGCCAAGAAAGTGGAATGAGAGCCGAGTGTGTCTGTTGCATAAGGGGAGATTTAAGAGTAAGAATGAGCTGAAGAACTACAGGCCAATTGCATTAGTGAATACAATAGATAAAATTTTCAGTGCAGTGTTGAATGAGAGACTGTGTAAATGGATTGAGAGAGCTGGAGTGCTGGGTGAAGAACAGAATGGTTTTCGTGGGGATAGGAGAGCTGAGGACAATATGTTTGTGGTGAACGAAATGATTGAGAAGAAAAAGAAGGATGGGGGTAAATTGTACCTAGGTTTTCTGGATATAGAGAAAGCTTATGATAGAGTGAACAGAGAAATGCTAGGTAGAGTCTTAGAAAAGATTGGATTGAGTGCAAAGATAGTTAACATAGTGCAAAGTATGTATGTGGACACAAGAGCTATATACAGACTAGGAGACATAGAAACAGACTGGGTGAAGAGTGAGAGAGGAGTTAGGCAGGGCTGTATATTGTCACCAACCCTTTTTAGCCTGTATACAGAGGAGCTAGCAGCCAGGATGAGAAGAATGAATGTAGGGGTAAGTGTGGGGAATGATGAAGTATGTGTGCTCCTTCATGCAGATGACGTAATTGTTATGAGTGAATCGGCAGATGAGCTTCAAAGTTTGTTGGATGTGGTGGATGGCTATGGTAAAGACTTTGGAGTAAGGTTTAGCAGTGAGAAAAGCAAAGTAATGATTGCGAATAGGTCAGAGGATGAAAGTAATGTGGTATGGAGACTTGGAGAGAATGAGTTGAGACAGGTGCAAGAATACAAGTACTTAGGGATGTGGATGAGTCCTAGTGGGTGTGCAAAGGCAAAGAATGAAAAGATAAGTATGGTAAACCAGTGGGTAGGTCGATTGCGAAGCGCGGCAAGGATGAGAGCAAGTAAGTATGATGTGTTGAGAGAAGTGTGGAAGAGTGTGGCTGTGCCATGTATAATGTATGGTATGGATGTGATTGCATGGAATGAAAGTGAAATTGATAAGTTAGAAGTGGGCCAGAATAGAGTAGCAAGGATGGCACTGAGTGCACCGAGGTGCACAGCAGTTGAAGCCTTGAGAGGTGACATGGGATGGAGCACCTTTAGAGAAAGACTCACAAAAGCCACACTTAGGTACAAGATTAGGCTTGAGAGAATGGATGATGCAAGAATAGCAAGGAAGGTGTACCTGTGGAATGAAATTGGAAGCAAATGGAGGAAGAGATGCATGAGAATGACAGACAGGAATGGATTGCAAGTTGTGTGGGCGATAAGAATGGCAGGGAGGAATCAAAATGAGCGTGAATGGGTGGTAACAAGAGGAGGCAGAGTGGGAGCCGAATGGGATGTGAGAAAATGGAAAAATGAGATAGACAAAGAAGTGAAATGTGTGGGACTGAATGAATGGAAGAATGAAATGGAAAGAAAGAAGACCCTGGAATGGTACAAGGAGAAAGAGGCCCCGAGGTATGAAAGGTGGTATGATGGAAGCCCGGGAAGTGATCTCTTCCGAGCGAGGGCACAGTGTATGGATGTGAACGCAAGGAGTTACAGGTGGTCCGAGTCCGGCAGCAAAGTGTGCCAGATGTGTGACATGGGAGAGGATGAGACGGTGGAACATGTGGTGCTGGAGTGTGTGAAGTATGCCAGAGACAGGAATGAGATGATGCAAGTGATACTGACTGAGTTAGGGCATGATAGGAATGAAAGAGTGGAGAAGACAGGAAAGGAATGGATGGTGTTGTTGCTGGGATTGTGTAGAGAGGCGAATGAAAGGATGATTGAGGCGGTGAAAGAATTTCTGGAGAGAATGTGGCGTGCCAGATGTATGAACAATTAGGATAGAAGATGCTGTTCGTTTCTCTTTTTTTTTTTTCCCTTCTACAGGAGTTGCTGATCCAAAGGCCTGGCTCAGGAGTGATCCTTACTTAGGGATGTGGATGAGTCCTAGTGGGTGTGCAAAGGCAAAGAATGAAAAGATAAGTATGCTAAACCAGTGGGTAGGTCGATTGGGAAGCACGGCAAGGATGAGAGCAAGTAAGTATGATGTGTTGAGAGAAGTGTGGAAGAGTGTGGCTGTGCCATGTATAATGTATGGTATGGATGTGATTGCATGGAATGAAAGTGAAATTGATAAGTTAGAAGTGGGCCAGAACAGAGTAGCAAGGATGCCACTGAGTGCACCGAGGTGCACAGCAGTTGAAGCCTTGAGAGGTGACATGGGATGGAGCACCTTCAGAGAAAGACTCACAAAAGCCACACTTAGGTACAAGATTAGGCTTGAGAGAATGGATGATGCAAGAATAGCAAGGAAGGTGTACCTGTGGAATGAAAGTGGAAGCAAATGGAGGAAGAGATGCATGAGAATGACAGACAGGAATGGATTGCAAGTTGTGTGGGCGATAAGAATGGCTGGTAGGGATCAAAATGAGCGTGAATGGGTGGTAACAAGAGGAGGCAGAGTGGGAGCCGAATGGGATGTGAGAAAATGGAAAAATGAGATAGACAAAGAAGTGAAATGTGTGGGATTGAATGAATGGAAGAATGAGATGGAAAGAAAGAAGACCTTGGAATGGTACAAGGAGAAAGAGGCCCCGAGGTATGAAAGGTGGTATGATGGAAGCCTGGGTGGTGATCTCTTCCGAGCGAGGGCACAGTGTATGGATGTGAATGCAAGGAGTTACAGGTGGTCTGAGTCCGGCAGCAAAGTGTGCCAGATGTGTGACATGGGAGAGGATGAGACGGTGGAACATCTGGTGCTGGAGTGTGTGAAGTATGTCAGAGACAGGAATGAGATGATGCAAGTGATACTGACTGAGTTAGGGCATGATAGGAATGAAAGAGTGGAGAAGACGGGAAAAGAGTGGATGGTGTTGTTGCTGGGACTGTGTAGAGAGGCGAATGAAAGGATGATTGAGGCGGTGAAAGAGTTTCTGGAGAGAATGTGGCGTGCCAGGTGTATGAACAATTAGGATAGAGGATGCTGTTCGTTTCTCTTTTTTTTTTTTTTCTCCTTCTACAGGAGTTGCCGATCCAAAGGCCTGGCTCAGGAGTGATCCTGTGCCACCTGTACCATCAAGATCAAGATCAAGATCAGTGCTACGCACGTGCGAGAGAATGCGAAGGGAAGACAACACTGGCGGGATTCCTTTTTCTGCTGTTCTTGTGTATCGAAGGTAAAATCATATTCTTTGAACTTTTACAGAAGCATTCGTTCTACCTCCGGGACCCCATTAGCTTACCATTGCTCACCTGACTGCCTGCTGCAGCTTGCCAAACCACTGGATAGAGGAAAGGAAGATTGTGGGTGATACAAGAAAACCCCATCACACCGGTCACTAGCATATTTAGTCGTGTTATGCCTCGTGATAGATAGCGTTAAGCTGCAGTTCTATTTCCGGTATCTGTGTCCTAATGAACAAATTTTGGGATCCGAAGATAAGAGGTTTTACGGAGGAAGGAAATTCCCACTACTCAGCATTAACTATCGGGGCCCTCACTTTGTGGCATTCAACATGGTCACGGCAGCAGCCTTATGCCAGTCTCTTGGAGACTTGATGAGCATTTCAGCAGTCAATGTAACCAAACATCTCCCTCTTAAGTTTCAGCAAGTGGGACTAACTTGTCCATCAGTCTCTTGGCCATGCAAATCAAATTAACTGCCTTGCTCCAGTCAGGCATTTCAAAACCAAACCAAATGAAATATTACAGTCTAGCAGAGGCACCGGTAAATTTTTACTCTCACCAATCTTTCTCTTCCAAACAAAACTATTTTTCTTCAGGTAGTGTTTGGCCTGCTTTGAAATAATCTGTATGTTTTCCCTGCAAATCATTAGTTTTTATTTTCATCCCCCAACCCGCCATCAAAAACTAATCTATTGTGATGAAAATGAAAAGCAGATTAATACAGAATAGACCAAAAAAATACAGATTAATACAGAATAGACCAGAAAAAAATAGTTTTATGCTCACAAATACGTAACAACAATAACCCTCACTCACAATGTTCCCCCAAGAGGACTAGCTGGCACTTGCCCATGGCTGCCAGCTGGCCACACACCACCACCTAACCAGCCTAACAAAACTAACCTAATCTAACCTAACCAAACTAATCTAACCTAACTAAAACTAAACTAACCTAACCTAACCAGGCTAACCTAACAACCAAACTAACCTAACCTAACCAAACTAACAACATAACCTAACTAATCTAACAGCCTAACATAATTGGCAAAGCAAAGAAATGAATATGAAGTCATTACCTTGTGTATCTTCATAAAATCTGGTGATGCACCAGAAATAATCAAGCCACAGTCATCTTCCTCAGACTTATTCAGGTATTTCAAATTGAGATGCTTTTCCCTCTTCAGGATTAAATAAAATGCTGTGATTGGCTAAATTCATTCTGTATTTTTTAATTGGCAAGTGGCTGCATTCTCAAACAAAAGAACCAATCATTGTGACTAATTTTGCACTTGTGCAACAAATGTGACATACTAACACACAGACGAACTCACCTTCACTGGAGATCAGTGCCTTCCTATCTATCACATGCATGGGTGTGTCACTTCCCAGCACTGTCACTGGGAGCTAGCAAGCTTGCTTCCCAAAAAAAAACAGATAAATCTTTAAAAATTGCTGTCAGCATTTTAAATAATTTGTAATGGGTACATATGGGGTTTCAATGAGCTCTGTCTGATGAGAAGATAAGAAAAGCCATGATGATGCAGGTGTAAAAGTAAAAGAATACCAGGGCGCCTTGAAAGTCACTACAGCCAAGCATAACAGATTATGTCTTAGCTCAGTTATGTTCTTGTTCTTGTTAGATGATTTGATGGTACCATATGGGCTGTGGTACCATAACCTAGGCATCCCAAAGGTACTGGTACTAGATAAGTTAGCCAATCAGTCTGATGACCTGGCGTGCTTGAGTGTCTTGAGAGTGACCCAGGAGGTTTGCTAATGTTGGTCTGTGCAGGTAGAGTAATGCTAGTGATAGGAAAAGAGCAGTGCTGTGGTAGTGGTGGCAAGGATAGTGTAGCAGGAGGTATTCTGGAGTATGTCTGGTTGTGTAGGGCAACAGTGAGGGATGTCTGTCAGATCCAGCTTATTCAGGTGGGTATTGAGACAGCTGTGTCCAATGGTGAGTCTGGTGACACCTTGATTATGGATGCTGAGAGACTAATAGTAATTGCATGAGAAACAAAGCTTTGAAAAAACAACATATGGACTTACAGTGAACACTGGTGATTACATGATGAATAGATGCTTTGATCTCTATCTTGATTTATAATTCACTTGTGTGCATAAAACATGAAAGACATTTCAAAACTAAACTCACTACTACATTATAATTTTCTGAAATATCTTACTTTTTAATTGAATTTTCATCTGCATAAAACATGAGTACTGCATTACAACTTTCTAACCTAATTTTACTGTGATGGGTGACTGCGGTAAGGTGTTGGACTTGTAACTGAAAGGTTGTGAGTTAAGTCAGACTTGTAACTGAAAGGTTGTGAGTTAAGTCCCCTGATTCAGTAGTTGCTTTGGCTAGAAGAGTGGCATCCCCTTCATCTGGCCCATTACAGTGACTGTGTGACATGTTTTGCCACAGCACTGTATGACCTTTACTGTCTGCTACTTATTAAAATGCATTTACCCTTGCCAAAGAATCATTGGCAACACTAATAGTTTGCAGTGTCACCACAGATTCACCTTTTTAATTTTCATGTTTATATTATTTTATTTATTCATCTATTATCTGTTATTTATTTATCTATGGTGTTCCCACTTGATATCACTTGAATATCAGATTAACTTTCTGGAATGAACTGTTTCTTTTTTTTTTTTCCCACAACTTAATTATTTTATTTTTTTATTTATTTATTATTTATTTAATTAATTAATTTATTTATTATTATTTTTTTAATTAATTAATTTATTTTTTATTTATTTATTTTTATTTATTTATTTTTTCTCATGTTATGGAATGAACTGAGCCCATTGCATTGTGTGACAGGAAATTGTCTTGAAGACTTACTTTACTAACTTAATCATACTTGTTTCTGGTGCACAGTATTGACCAGGAGGCTTAAGACAGGCATCCAAGCTCAGGAGCACAGTCCTTTAACACAACATAACATTGCCAACAACCCAAGACAAGCCAGCATCTGTCTCAGGCTTTCCCATCATGGAAGAAAGTAGCCTTGAGCAGTTGTTTATTGTGGAACCAGACTTCTGTCCAGCGTGTGGGGCCATCCTGGCATTACCAACATCTGGCCCTCTCATCAAGTGCAAGGTCTGCAGCTTCAGCATACGCATTGAAGGTATTTACCCTATAGTGTGCTTGTTTGTTGCAGCACATTTCCTGTACATCCAGGGGATTAGGCTTTTCAGTGATGATTAACTTCTAGAAGATGAAAGTTATGAATCCTGTTGCTGTTATTGCTGCCTTGCTTACCAGTTACTAATTCTTAATACTTTGACTTTATTGACATCCCTAACAAGTGTAGGTAAGTAAATGATACTCGTATTGTAGGTACATAGAATGTTATAGTACAAAAGTTCTTTGTACTTTGTGAGTTTTGTACGTAGTTTGCAATTGTCATTGTTGGGAAACTTAGTTACATGTAGAATGACAGAACAAGCAAGACCAATCATAATCCACTTGGATGTTGGTGATCTTTTCAGCTTAACTAATAGCATGTGGTGCTCACATTTTCCTGAGTGTCCTGTCAGTGTTCAGTCTCCAGCAGTGACCTCTCATGCACAGTCACCATCAGATCAGTTCCTCACTGTTTTCATGATGCACAAAGGAGAGACCATCATGAACAAGCACTTGTACATGCAGGCAAATCTTCATTTTCATACATGTGAGGAAGCTTTTGTTCATACTTTAGTACTGCTGTATTGCTGCTGTGAAAGGATGAGACCATATTTATTACTGTTGGTTTATTTTCACTGGAGGTGATCTATGCATTGTCTGGTCAGATTGCCAATAATCCTTTTGTTTTGAGGAGGAGGAGGAGGAGGGAGGAGGATAGTCATTGAAAAAAAAAAATGCTATGGATTTTTTTTTTTCTCTCTCTCTCTCTCCAGTTGTTAGAAACTGAATAGAGAAAAGCTTAAAATTGGAACTCAATTTATTTTTGCACAAGTGGAAAGATATTAAGGTAATGTGCCAGCTTACCCAGTCATATATTAGAAATTATCAAATGATAGATAATGAAGTTACTGTAAAAAATAAATTAATTAATTAAAAAAATAAATAAATCAGGAGTTTCACTGCCAAGTGGAGTGATAAGAAAATGAGGGTGGTAATTCCTGTAGTTTACTATGAAGTGGATATACAAAAAGTACAAAAATAAATAAAAAAAATTGTTGATGGTCAGAAAGCCCTTACCCCCTCAGGCCAAGGAGGGGTGATCCCACCCAGCTTTCCCCTGCTCTGGGTGGTGACCAGGAGAGGGGGTACCCATACTACTCTAACCGAACAGGAGACAAGGGAAACCTGAGAATGCTTAGTTGTGGGTTGGCAAATCTGCAGTTGTGGTTATGGCTGCTTCTGACCGCTTCTGGGGAAGTTATAGTTGCAATGTCTGCATTCTACCTGCTTAGTTGCTGCTATATAGACCTTTTGGGGAAGAAGACATGGCATACCACAGCCAGTCACTGCTATTCACTTCTTCCGTACCCACTCACTGTGCTGGAGGGTTGATAGCCTCAGAGTCCCCATCTGGGGAGGGGACCACAAATGTTCCCAGGTCAGACTGCCCTTCTGACAACGACCCTAAGTGTCTTGACACCCCCCCCCCCCTCAACTTTTTCATCATTAACTTCTGCAACATTAGCAGTAAGATCTAATTTTCAGTCTGTAGAACACCTCTCATCCTCTAAACCTCATCATCTTTTCCTCACTGAAACTCAGGTGTCTGAGGCAACCGACAGTAGCCCCTTTTCTGTTCTCTCCTACTTTCTCTATCCTTATTTTCGATCCAAAGCTGGATGTTAAGTTTATGTGCACAGTGACTTAACCTGCTCTCATACCCATGCTCTTGAATCTTCTGAGTTTTTCACCATCTGGCTACGACTACAGAGTCACTCTCAAACTAAATTTATCTGTACTGTATACCTCTCACCTAACTCCTTTGATTATAAGAAATTCTTTGACTACTTAACTTCCAAAGTGGAGCACATTCTGACTCTCTTCCCCTTTGCAGAGATCTCCATTCTTGGAGACTTCAATTCACCACCAGCTTTGGCTTTCCTCTCCCTTCATTGACCATCCTGGTGAACTAGCCTTCAACTTTGCTATCCTCCACAACCTACAATAAGTGGTGCAACATCCTACTCATATTCCTGACCATCTTGGATATACTCTCAACATTCTTGACCTTTTCCTGACCTCTAATCCTTCTGCTTATGCTGTCACCCTCTCTCTCACATCTATCTCTAAAGCTGAACTCTTTGCTCAGACCTTTGCTAAAAACTCTACCTTGGACAATTCAGGGCTTGTTCCTCCCTCTCCTCCACCCTCTGACTACTTCATGCTACTTATTAAAATTCGCAATGATGTTTTCCATGCCCTCGCTGGCCTAAACCCTCGGAAGGCTTATGGATCTGATGGGGTCCCTCCTATTGTTTTCAGAGACTGTGCCTCCGTGCTTGAGCCTTGCCTAGTCAAACTCTTTCAGCTCTGTCTATCAACATTTACCTTTCCTTCTTTTTGGAAGTTTGCCTACATTCAGCCTGTTCCTAAAAAGGGTGACCATTTTAATCCTTCAAACCACTGTCCTATTGCTTTAATTTCCTGCCTATCTAAAATTTTTTAATCTGTTCTCAACAGGAAGATATTTAAACATCTATCACTTCACAACCTTCTATCTGATCGCCAGTATGGGTTCTGTCAAGGCTGCTCTACTGGTGAGCTTCTGGCTTTCCTTACTGAGTTTTGATCATCCTCTTTTAGAGATTTTCGTGAAACTTTTGCTGTTGCCTTGGATATATCAAAAGCTTTTGATAGAGTCTGGCACAAAGCTTTGATTTCCAAGCTACCCTCGTACAGCTTCTATCCTTCTCTCTGTAACTTCATCTCAAGTTTCCTTTCTCACCATTCTATTGCTGCTATGGTAGACGATCACTGTTCTTCGAAATCTGTTAACAGTGGTGCTCCTCAGGGTTCCATCCTGTCATCCACTCTCTTCTTATTATTCATCAATGATCTAAACCAAACTTTTTGTCCTATCCACTCCTACATTGATGATACCACCCTGCGCTTTTCCACGTCTTTTCATAAACGTCCAACCCTTCAGGAAGTAAACATTTCTTGCAGGGAAGCCACAGAATGCCCAACTTCTGATCTTTCTAAAATTTCTGATTGGGGCAGAGCAAACTTGGCATTGTTCAATGGCTCAAAAACTCAATTCCTCCATCTATCAACTCGACACAACATTCCAGACAACTATCCCCTCTTCTTCAATGACACTCAACTGTCCCCCTCTTCTACACTGAACATCCTCAGTCTGTCCTTTACTTATAATCTGAACTGGAAACTTCACATCTCATCTCTAGCTAAAACAGCTTCTATGAAGTTAGGTGTTCTGAGATGTCTCTGCCAGTTTTTCTCACCACCCCAGCTGCTAACTCTGTACAAGGGCCTTATCCATCCATGTATGGTGTATGCTTCACATGTCTGGGGGGGGGTTCCACCCATACCGCTCTTCTAGACAGGGTGGAATTAAAAGCTTTTCATCTCATCAACTCTTCTCCTCTAATTGACTGTCTTCAGCCTCTCTCTCATCGCCACAATGTTGCATCTCTAGCTGTCTTCTACCACTATTTTCATGCTGACTGCTCTTCTGATCTTGCAAACTGCATGCTTTGCCTCCTCCCACACAAGACTTTCTTTCATCTCTTTAATGCAAGAGTTAACCAGTATTCTCAACCATTCATCCCTTTCTCTGGTAAACTCTTGAACTCCCTGCCTGCTTCTGTATTTCCATGTTTCTATAACTTGAATTCCTTCAAGAGGGAGGTTTCAAGATACTTATCCTTCAATTTTGAATTCCTTCAAGAGGGAGGTTTCAAGATACTTATCCTTCAATTTTTGAATACCGCTTTGGACCCTTTTATGGGACTGGCATCTCAGTGGGCTGTTTTTTTACTGGATTTTTGTTGCCCATGGCCAGTGTTCTCCCTACATTAAAAGAATAAATAAAAAAAGGTTGGCCATATGGGTAAGGAATCAGGGGACTGTAAATGCATTGATGAGTTGTGTTCATAGTGTGGCAAAGGAGTGACTGATAACCACTTACATTGTACAGTAAAATCCTTCTCATCTGGCATTCGAGTATCCAGCAGCTTCAAGTATCCGGCACAATTTTCCGCGAGCCTTAAAATCAATAAAAAATCAATGTGTACTCATAAAATCGATTAAAATTCCCGTGCAAGGCATACTTTGTCCCCTCGCTACCAGAGCGCACTGCTTCGCGCCACCCACAGTCCACTGCACTGTGTTTACTCAGTGACTCAGTCCCGCATGTGCACTGTTTATCGCCTGACGCCTTCGTCATGCCTAAAGTTGTAGAAAAGAGGAAGCGTGTTGTGCTTACACTTAAGCAGCTGATCAGATCAGCTGATCTTTGTTATGGTAAGATGCATGAGTGTAGAGTGGTGATTGTGGACATAATTTCACTTCTATTCAAGTATCCGGCAATATTCAAGTATCCGGCATGTTGGCGGTCCCTTTGATGCCAGATTAGAGGGATTTTACTGTACTCACTTCTCAATTTATTGGGATGCAGTCAAACCTGTAAGTTATCATAAGTACATCACTTGATAGGAAATTATTGGGAATCCTCCAATAATGCAATGTAGAAGTGCACTTCACAGGGATATTTGTAAACACTACATTATACAACATCATCATCCCGAAACAAACACCGAACACTACTTTATACAACATCACCCTCCTGAAACAAACACTGAAACATGTAAGTATATTAATGGCACAGATAGATATGATTAATACATAAGTAAATAATACATACGCAATTGCAGGAACAGTCGAAGGTCCTTTTAGAATGTAATGAATGCCACACAATCACCTTAATCCCAGAGCAGGCTCCATGTCCACGTAACGTGGCAGAGGGGCCCCGTAGAGTTTATGAACTAGTGCCTCTGCAGCAGAGATGACAGTGGCACAGCTGGAGAGTGGTGAACGACACAGGTCTTGCCTCAACAGCTGCCACCAAGACTCTGCCCCTATGACAGAGCCCCCCTTATTTCTTCTCATTCTTCAACCCATCACACCATGTTTCTTCCCAAGTTCACCCCCTATTAAACTATGTCAGTCCTTACCCTGCCTCACACTGACCTGGCTGAGGGGAGAAATGATGGTCTAGATAAAGGCCGTGGTGTCCTGTAAACAAACACCCCCTCTGTAGCTGGCCTTCTCGCCTTCTCATCCCATCCACATACCAAGTAATGTTATAAGTATAATATTAACCTCGTAACATAACTTATGGCAAAGTACAATAGTGTAACCCCTATCTGGGACCCATCATGATAAGAACATAACAAGGAACCAGCTACAAAATAAAGTTCAGGAACTACAAGTCAACTACAAGCCAGCTGATACTGAGCCGGCAGCTACAGGGACAATAACAGATGTCGGAGCTTTCTGCTGGTTGGGACAAGAAAAGAGAACTTCCCCGACTGTTTAGTCTGTGTATCACCTCCTTCCTCTGTGGGGATGGCCCACCTGACATTGCTTCTCTTAGTTGGTTGTCTCTCCCTCATAGAACTACTTTTCTTTGTGCCCTGTGTCTTCCCTTCTCCTTTTCACTATTATGCCAATTCTAAACTCCTCGGTCTGGTTTTATGAAAATTATCACAGATAATCCTTTTCTGGGTTGACTCCCCACTTGGAAACAAACCAGAAATGAGAAGTGCTCATGATTTGTATTAGAGTGGTATGGAAGTGGGAAGATTTTAAGGAAACTAATGAAAATGATCCCTCATTCCAAGAACTGTGATACTGTAATATAACCTTATGCGCATCACATGCAAAGTATAGATGTACGGGAGAGGGACAGGTGGTTCATTACCATACTGCAATCTTTGGTTCCCTTTTAACTCTTCCTTTCAGTTATATATAATGTTTACATACCACTTGCTCTGTTCCCTTACAGCTGTACCTTCCATGTAATTCACATGTGGTTATATTACTTTAATATCTCTTTCCACTTTAACTGAGTTCCAATTTTAAGCTTTTCCCGAATCAGTTTCTACATAAATTTATTTTTTTTTTTTTTTTTTTTTTTTTTTTTGTGTGTGTGTGTGTGTGTGTGTGTGTGTGTGTGTGTGTGTGTGTGTGTGTGTGTGTGTGTGTGTGTGTGTGTGTGTGATTATTATTCTTCCTCCTCAAAACAAAAGAATTACATTGGCAATCTGACCAGACAATGCATAGATCATCTCCAGTGAAAATATACCAACAGTAACAAATGAATATGGTCTCATCCCTTCACAGCAGCAATACAGCAGTACCAAAGTATGAATTAAAGCTTCTTTACATGTATGACTTATATATTTTGAAGCAACAGTGTCAAAGCCTCGGTGCTCAGATTTCTTCAAAGTGATTTAAGAAACACGATTATTTTGTGAGACTGTTTTGATTATTCATAAGGATTTTGAGATTCCTCCATGTCCAATTTTGTTTGTGTGGCTGTCCACAGTGCTTCTGGGACACACCACCACCTCCTCCTACCAGTTCAACCATCGGGGGGTGTACTCATCCTCTAAGAAGGGTCCTCAGGGTGAGGAGGAAGAGGAGGAAGAATATGGCCAGAGGGATCCACACCGAGAGTGTAGCAAATGTGGGCACATGGGCATGTCGTACACCACTATGCAGCTGCGCTCAGCAGATGAAGGACAGACCATCTTCTACCTATGCCCAAAATGCAGGTATGGATTGACTGATTTCTTTATTGGTATTATGGTGCCATGATAAGTAAGGGAGCTAAACTTTTATGCTGGGTTCAAAGATGAATGAGTTTTCAGCTGAACTAGTGACAGTTTTTACCATTGGACAAATAGAACTACTTAACCATGGAACTAGTGACGGCTAAACCAGTGACAATTGAACTAGTGATGTGGACATAGCAACATATTGGACTGTATTGCCTTCATTGACTATGATGACTTGTTTGATGTTACTGTCCCTGTGAGCAAGGTTGGGGTGGATTGAGTCAGCCAACAGGTCTTCCCGCTGACACAGACATAACCTAGGGTGACTCAGATCTCATGTGGGTGAAGAGTGGCCCTGCTGTCTGTATGTGATGGGGTAGTTGTGATGTTTGTACTTTCTCATTACTCTGTCACTCAGTAGCAACTTTAACCTTTCAATAGCTTATCCACTGTTTCAGACACCGAGAAGTGGAGAATTCATAATGGACGCTGCAAGAACTTCCATGATTACATATGGAGACTTGGTGCCAACATCCTCAAGACTCACCTTGGCTTACCTTGGCTCTCATACTTGGTAAAGTGAGAAGTCCTCTTGTTCAATAATGATGTTACAGTGTACAATATTAAGAGAAAGCTAATTTAATCTATTCCCACCACTTACTTGAGATGGAAGTATCCTTGTGAAAATAGGATATTCTCCTATACATCTCATATATCCCATCCAATGCAAAGTAAAGATGATTAAAGAATTCCTCTGAGTTGGGTAACTGAAACTATACAAAAGATTAGTGTAGATCAGTTTGAAATGAGGTTTGGATTGCACTTGATAAGTCATTGGAACTAAATGATCAGTGGCTGTCCAATATTAAATATGGTGTGGACAGCCCTTAACCTGTATATACTATGCATATAGTAAGTGATGATTGATAATGTGCAATAGGATGACAATGGAGGCACACTCATTATATGATGTGACTGGTCGCATCAAGATTAGACCTGGCTGAATTTTCTTACTGGTGCTTGACATGATTCCTTGCCTCCACATGTCCCAGTGGTTAGGATCAGGTGGTGATGCAGTTGGTGAGGAACTACCATTGCAAATTTGTCATCTCATTGTCAGTAATATAATTTTGAGTCTAGTGAATTCCCATCTTTTAAAGCAGAAACAAGTGGAGTGAGAAGGTAAATGATACATATGTGAAGTTTAACAATATTACTTTTATTAACATAACGTAGAATAACATATATTGCATCCATCCACAAAACATTTGCCCTAAAAATGCACTTCTGAACTGAAGTCCAACTTTCATCCACATCCCATAACTTTAATAATGTCAGAGGAATTAAATATAATTTTCCCTCTAAATTGTATGATACATGGAAACGGAATACCTGTACTTACAACAAGGAAAATAATTGTTCATCACAATACAGTTGAAAAGTGGAAGGTTGTAAGTAATAATCTGCATAAAAAATAAACTCTTCTCCTCCATAATTAAATAGATCACAAGGGCACCCAACATGACCCCTGATCCTCTCTTGATCCAGCATTAACAAGTATCAAAATGTCTATATACAATAAGACTGATTTAAGCTGTTCATTTTAGCTTTTCTTCTCTAGTTCACAACAGATCCTTCTTGTAGCATAGCAGATCTAGTGTTCACACTAGATGGGTGTATTAGAAGGACTTTTCTGGACTAGTCTGTGAGAGACTAATGGCAGGAAAAATGAACAACTTAAAACTGAAGAATCCCTGTAGCCATCTTCTGGTCTGAGCATGTGTCACAAATTATCCACAGTAATAACAGCAGCAGTAGTAGCAGCAGCTACCCATGTTATGCACCTTGTTACAGCACTTCTGGGAATGACTGGCTCCATACTGTTATCTCAGGTCCTAACATTCCAGTAGGCCTGACCAACAGAAACAACTTGCATAGTAGACTCAGCCAAAAAAGCAATGCCTGAGCCCTCTAGTGCCAGTTTTGCAGTGTAGAAGCCACCTTAGGATATGTAACACTGGTCCTACATTCTTGCTGAGTATTTGGGGTGCAGGGCGCTTCTGCAAAAAGCTGGTAAGGGAGTTGACGTGTGCAGCGAGAGGTTGTTCTGGCGGTTACTGTGGGACTACAGTTACTGGGAGAGGAAGAGGAGAAAGCAGAGGGCATGGTAGGTAAGGTTTTGCAAGCAGTAGAAAAGGGAGGGCTTATGGAAGAGGTGGCAACCATAGATGGTCCTACAGTACATGGGGAGGAGGGAGAGGTGGTGGTGGCAATCCATGGGTAGTGCTGCCACATGTCTCAGGACAGCAGTGCACGAATCTCCTTGTGGACGTGACAGAGGAAGTCAACATAACTAGGAGTGCCATACAAACCCTTGTCCTCCACCAGGTAATTCCTCATCACCATCTCGTGCTTGCCTTGCTGGGGGACCACAAACATCTGTGCCAAAGGAGGGAAAAGATGTGACAACTGATCTAAAACTGACCAAACCTAATAAACATTAGTAATTACAAGAGCAATGGTCTTCAAGTTGGTGGTCAAAATGCACATCAATTTTAAGGATTTTTGTCACCCATACTCTTTATTTCAATATGCATATGTCTATTATGTGGCAAAATTATAAACATCTGAAAAAGGCACCTCATTAAAAGGAATTCTATAACATAAAGGCAAGCTGCAGAGGTGAACAGTGATGACTACTATTCATCATATTTGCTAAACTCAGATTTCCTTTCCAGAGGTTAAACTCAATGTACAAAAAAGTTAAATACACAATGCAGGAAAAATAAATCAATCTTAATACATTTTTGTGATAAGATATCACTTCGGTAATTTTCAGAATAGATGATGCTACAAGAACATGAAAGGAGCTCAAGAAGACAAGGAGAGGAAGAGATAAAATGTAACAAAGTTACAACTTACTACATAAAATTATTTGCTGTTCAACACAATGTATCACTAGAACCAGGTAAAAGGCAAAGACACCTACCCTCACGTGTTTCTTCCTTTGGCCCCGGACTGTGGCCACGATATCTCTGACTCGCCTGGAGGTGGCGTTGTCCCTCTCCGGCAGCTCAGCCATCACTGGATCCAGCTGGTGTGGAGCAGCAACACCAAACACATCTCCCAACCAGGAGGAAGGAGTATTGGAGCCAACCCACACAAACATCTGCAATCCATTTTCCAGCAAGAAGACGCCTTCAGGATGCAGCTTGTCGTACGACGTGCGCAGTGGAGCAGGCAGCCCTGTGCTCTGTGGGTAGAGTTGTACAACTGGTATTAATATTGTAAAATTGGCAGATGTATGTGGTTACATAGAAAAACAGGGTATAACACACCTTGTGGTCTTCACAAGGTGACCTGACCTAGGAATACTTAGATGATACTAGAAGAAAAGGACAGGAAAGCAGAAGGCTCTCTCCCCAACCCTCCACTCCCTCCAGCATTAAGCTGTACAGGAAAACAGGTCGGAAAGGGCTAGAGAAGGGCTTACAGAGTTAGAGAAAGAAAAACCCAAAGGAAATTTTATAGAAATGAAAATAGATGAAGTGAGGTGCCCCCATTTCCTGAACACAAAGAAGTTAATCACTAACAAATAAACGCTGTTACCCACAGATTGCTGGCAAAATATTTATCAAGACAGCATTTAAAAATCTCTACAGTGTTGCAGTCTATCACGTCTCGAGAAAGCCCATTCCATAGATTTACCACTTGGTAGAAAAAAAAAATAAATAAAAATTTGAGTTGAAGTTGCAACAATTTTGGAAATGGTTGCAACAATTTTGCAACCATTTCCTCATGTGTAATTTGAAGAGTCTATCATGAAATATTTACTGT
Organism: Scylla paramamosain; assembly: GCF_035594125.1. Classification (NCBI taxonomy): domain Eukaryota; kingdom Metazoa; phylum Arthropoda; class Malacostraca; order Decapoda; family Portunidae; genus Scylla; species Scylla paramamosain. Next base: position 13,855,802 of record NC_087162.1, on the reverse strand, counting down.
AGTCCATGTTATCAATGCCTTTGATGATTTTAAACACTTGTATTAAGTTGCTATTTAGTCTTCTTTGTGTTAATGGGAATAGATTTAATTCTTTAAGACACTCTTCATATGCTGTGTTTCTTAGGCTCGGTATCATTTTTGTTACTCTACACTGAACTCGTAATTTATCAGTGTCTTTCTGGTAAAAGGGGCACCATATCTGAACACAATATTCCAAAAGGGGACAGACTAGAGTTATACAAAGTGAGGATTGAGAGAGAGAGAGATTTACACCACTGTAATTACATTGAGTTGACTATGAAATGTGTTAGCCTATTCTCAAACTACTATCTGTAATAGCATGCCTCTTTCCTCTTGGACAGAACTGTAGCATGGATATTTTCCCATTTAAAAATTGTCATTGTATTTGGTAATAGATGAATGGCCTGGGTGCAAACTGGGGCTGGGTTGGAAGAATACTAATGAAATCCCAATAAAAAGTCACTGAAAGAGACTGTGAAGGGACGATGTCTCCTCTTGTATTTTTATTCACTATAATAAGTAATATTCTGTCTCAATAATCCTTCTTTAAGAGGTACCTCAGTCTAGTGCATAGTATACTAAATTGAGAGGGTGGCCTTGTATCAATGTAGAAACATCAATAAATATTCCATCTTTTAAATACCTTTTAATGGCATGAAGACAGCAATTATTTCAATCCAGCCATGGAGTGTGCAGCCAGACTGGGTATAAAAGATACACTGAAAAAGCTTACCTGTGGGTCTACATCTGAGAGTGGCAGTAATCTTGGATAGAAGTACACCATTGAGGCTTCCACGGGGGCAGTGCAGAGGAGGTACATTTGCCATGAACGTTCGTCACATGTGAGGTCTTGACCGCCACTGATGGCATCACTCTTACTCAGGCAGTTGATGTACAATGGCAACAGCTTCATGGCCTCAGGCAGAATGAGCTGGCCAGGTGAGGAGGGAGAGGCACAATTCTTGCGGTAACAAGCCAGTATGTTGGCTGTCCGGGCTACCAAGTTCTCCTTAACCTATTGAATGGAACATGTTAGTAAATGGTTTTCAGTACCTTATCTTACATAATAATACAAATGAAAAGCCCATTTCCAAACAAAATTTCCTATATTATGCATCAAAGTTGAACTTATCTTAAGAATTATGTATTTATTGATTAAGATGTTCTGGACATGAACTGTTGAAATAAAGATGATAATTTCTTTTCCTTACAGTGTTTTGATATTATAAGCTAGTTATGGTGTACAGTTTTAAAGCCAAAATTATGCAGTTAATGTAATTGAATTAATTTTGCACTCCTACCTAGACCTGTATTAAGTACATTCCGTCGATTACTTAAGTTGTGAAAATGTGTACATGAGTATATATATCTATATAAACTGCACAATCCTAGTTTGTTTGTTTTTTCTTCTAAGTAAATAAATAATGTTATACACTCATTTGGAGAAGAGACTGATACAGCTGGTAAATGAGTGGGAGAGCATGAGACTAAGTGTGAAGTAATAAGTGGGTGGCTGTATATTAGAGGGAAGAGGAAAACTAAGAGGCCATGTCTACACAAATGAGTGGGGTTTTGATAGGCTGGGAGTCCATCAAATCCATCCAACTCAGGGACAGAGAGGATGGAGGTCAAGTCAAGAAACTATTTCAGAAGCAAGGGCAGGAGAAAAAAAATTATATATGAAATAATAATAAAATAATAATAATAATAATAATAATGATAATAAAAGAAAGGTTACTACACAAAACACAAACATGAAAATGTTATAGCAATGAAAAGAGAAGTGTAAATAAAAGTGTGGGCCAGAAAACCTTAAATTACTAATGCACCATATGTTAGTGGAAGAGAAGGTTAAGGATAAAATATGAAAGGAATGCAAGATTAGGTAAGTGTTTGAAGCTAAATAGCTGATATTCACAAAATCACATGGCTAGAAATTATCTGACACTGTACAGGCTATGAGACTGACTAGAAAAAAAATAAAGATAAAAAAAAAAATTATATATATATATATATATATATATATATATATATATATATATATATATATATATATATATATATATATATATATATATATATATATATTCAGCTAATTCCATTTGCACAAGTCTTTACCAAATACAAATGAAGCAGCACATGAATCCTTACAGGTGAGCAAGTGTGTGTGTGTGTGTGTGTGTGTGTGTGTGTGTGTGTGTAGAGCTGGACTTACCTGTTTGGCATTGTTCTCCAGCAGTCTTACAACAGACTGCTTGCCAAAGAAGTTCATTAGTGTGTCCAGTTCACAGTTCTTGAAGAGATCTGCCATCTGATTGCATATGGTGAGAGCCAAATTGAAGATGCGCAGGCGCCTCTGACCACCACAGGAGGTGTACAAGAGAGCTGCCTGAATGTACACCCCGTCCTCCTCAGTGAGCTTGTCATCGTGCTTCACCTCAATGGCAATGGCCTTGCTGGCGTCAATACTGGCCAATTCCACGTCTGTTGTGTTTGACATGAAGAAGTGGCCAAAGAACTCCACTGGCCTCACCCCCTGCGAGGTGCGCACTCTCATGATGGCGTCAAATGCAATTTCCCGCCCAACATTGAGTTTCAGGTCCTGCAGGAGCCTTGGCCCATCTTTATTGGACTGGAAGTAAGCATATTTGTAGCACTGACCACCAGTGAGTCGGGGCACCTGTCCAACGGTGGCCAGGTCCACATAGGTATCGTTGAACACATACATGTCAACAGAGCAACCAGACGCCACCAGGTCCTGACCCAGATTATTGTAGAAAGACGTCTGAGGGGTTAGCATGCTCTTCTCCTTATCAGTTCCAAGCAGCTTTCTGTCCTCCCTCATCTTGAGACTGCCATTCCCAGCCATTGGTAGGGAGGAATGGAACACAAACAGCTTGCCCACCCTGCCTGCTGCCTTGAGGGCCTCCATGCCAGCCCTCACAGCACAAGCCAGGGCTCCTGAAGTTTCTCGGGTGCCCTTGAAGTTTTCTGGGATGCTCTCCATTAGCTTTTCAATGTTCTGGGCAGCCTCTTGGGGATCACACAGCACTCCACTGGGAACTGGCACAAACATGCCCTCACGGTCACAAACAACACACATTTCTGGTGCCTGTCCATCCATCTTGTAGAAATGAACATCAGACTGGTAGGTGATGAAGCCAACCCGCATGGTGGATTGTGGCGCGGGAGAGCCATTGATGGTGTCACGTGGCAGCTGCTCTAGGATATCCTTCATATTTTGACACAGGAGAGGAATCACCCCACGCTGCATCATCAACTGACTCATCTCTATCACAAAGATGAAAGCTGGCTCTTTGGGCAGCAACTTATCCTGAAAAAGAACCACACAATCAGTCTCATATTTTCCAGTCTTATTGCACAAAATGACATTTTCCTTCACAATCTTTGCTTATTGCCATCCACACCTGGACGGTAACATCAAGACAGTGACTTACCCTACAATACTCTGCAGTGGCAATGAACTCATATGAGCCACAGCACAACTCTGGCCGCTGGAATTTGTCTGCCCGAGAGCCTTGGCCATCCATGTGGCAGAAGTATTCCTTTGGCACCTCTACCACACCTCGGCACAGCTTGCACTGGTACCTGCCAGGCAAATCACAACAATGTTACTAGGCTAAACTAAATAGTTTAATCATTTTCACTTTTTGCAGAATTCAGTGTTCCTAATTCTCTATAATGGGCAAACATGGGCATGCTGGTCCCAACTAAAGGCAAGTACTGTACACACATGTAAAATGGTACAAGACACTCACACTTTGGTAATGTACTCATTCATTCACCTTATCTCAACCAGCCACTTATTCCGCAACACGCCTCCCAATCTACTTACTTGCGGCCACCATCCATGAACTGCATCAGTGGACTCATGTAAGCCTTGCAGCGGTTGCACCTGACAGGTCCATTCTCCAGACTGGTGCCCACATACAGGGGACTATCCTGGCCAGATCCCTCAGCCATGGGGCTGATCACCAGGCCAAAGGGCACATGTGTTTGCTTCATCATCTCCGGGGTGTGGGGGACACTGTACATGGTGGAGCGCAGATGGTGGGGGGAGGCATTGCCACCATCTCTCACAGTGAACTCTGTGGTCACCAGTGGTGGCACTTGTCCCTTCATGTTGGTGATGAACTCCCCACTGCGACACTGCCTGTCCTCCTCCATCACCTGCAGGGGGCTGGGCATGTCGTCAGGGTTCAGGCGACGACTCTGGCCCTGAGAGTATGCAGGTCCACTCATCCCACCAGCCCCTGGGTACCGGTTTTGCATGCTGCCACCCATGCCATTAACTGGAGCACCACCCTGGCTTGGGGGCATGCCAGGCTTGTTGCCTTGTGGTGAATTTGGTCCTGGTGGAACACCTGGCCCTGGTGGCATCATGCCAGGTCTTGGGGGCATGCCAGGCTGAGGTGGGACCCCTTGTCCTGCTGCCATGCCTGGGCCTGGTGGCATCATGCCTGGTCGTGGTGGCATGCCTGGTCCCGGCCTAGGAGGCATTCCTTGACCTGGTGGCACGCCGGGGCCTGGTGGCATTCCAGGCCTTGGTGGTTGTGACTGCCCTGGTGCAGGAGGCTGAGGATAACCTGGAGGGCCAGCCATAGAAGAGGGAGGAAAGCCTGGCTGACCAGGTGGTCCTGCCATGGAGGTGGGAGGATGGCCAGATGTTCCTGCCATGGAGGTGGGAGGGTGGCCAGGAGGTCCTGCCATGGAAGAGGGAGGGAGGCCAGGAGGTCCTGCCATGGAGGTGGGAGGGTGGCCATGAGGTCCTGCCATGGAAGAGGGAGGGAGGCCTGGAGGTCCAGCCATGGAAGATGGAGGGAGGCCAGGCTGGCTTGATGGTGGAGGAGGTCCAGGCTGGGGGCTTGCCATAGAAGGAGGAAGATTGGACTGGCCTGAGAATCTTGCCCCTGAAAGAGGAAACCCAGGCTGGCCAGGAGGTCCTGCCATGGATGAGGGAGGAAGGCCAGGCTGGCCTGGTGGTCCTGCCATTGAAGAAGGAGGAAGACCTGGCTGGCCCAGTGGTCCTGGGGGACCAGGCTGTCTTGGAGGGCCTCCCATGGAAGGAGGAGGAATGCCAGGCTGGCCCGGTGGTCCTGCCACTGAGGACGGAGGGAAGCCAGGCTGACCAGGAGGACCTGCCATTGGGGAGGACGGGAAACCAGGCTGATTTGGAGGATTTTGGGGACCAGACTGACCTGGAGGCCCTCCCATTGAAGGAGGAAGAAGGCCAGGCTGTCCTGGTGGTCCTGGGGGACCAGGTTGGCTTGGGGGTCCTCCCATGGAAGGAGGAGGAATGCCAGGCAGACCTGGGGATCCTGCCATGGATGAAGGAGGGAGCCCTGGCTGACCTGGAGGTCCTGGAGGACCAGGTTGCATTGGAGGTCCACCCATAAATGGAGAAAGGTCAGGCTGCTTGGGAGGCTGTCCTTGTGTTGGCTGGGATGACACTGCAGGTGAGGGTGGGTTAGGATGTGAAACACCAGGAGTGGAAGAAGGTGATGGCTGAGGACCTGGTCCCAGCTGGCCAGGAGGACCAGGTGGTCCAAGTGACCCTGGTGGCCCAGGAGGCCTCATGGGGGGTCCTGGTTGAAGTCGTGCAGGAGGACCAGATGGCGGACCTGATAGTGGACCTGATGGTGGCCCAGATGGTGGACCACCTGGTGGTCCAGATGGTGGACCAAGAGGTGGGCCATTCTGAAGGTCAGTGTATGGGTACCCATTGGCAACTGGTCCTTGAGGTGGCTTCATCTGCAAACAAGAATCACAATTATCAGCCACACAGAATATGCCAAGTATATGGGGGAATAAGTATTACATTAGGAGAAAAACATACATGTTTCTAGCAGTTATGTTGTGCTGGACATGTTACCTGATTAGGTCCTGGTGGCACGCCCAGGTTCATGCCTCCCATCTGTTGGTTGAGCCCAGCCATGGTGGGAGCTGGCCCAGGTCCAGGGGGCCTCATGGGAGGCATGCCAGGCTTCATTCCACCTGTGAATAATTCATTGGTCAGCAAAGAGCACCAATCATTTCACAACGTACACTCATGGACATGAGAAAGTATGTACGAGTCTGAGCTTACATGATTATAACTGTCCTGTTTTATTTATTTATTTATTTATTGTGTGTGTAAAGATTAAATTTCTGACACAATACAGTAATGTAAATCACAGTATCCATTAGTGTATTCAAACAAAGTAACCCTAAAAATCATGTGGTTGCTGTGGAGTACAAACTTTCATGTAGTGTAAGGTTCAGGTCAGACTGAATGTCCCTACACACCTTGCATGTGTGGTGGGACCATGGGTCTGGGGCCCTGAGCTGGCAGCATTGCTCCCTCACCCGGCCTGTAACAAAGAACACAAATTGTTTCATTCATTGAAGGCAAACAAAAAAAAATTCCAGAAAATACATTTCTAATATTAAGTATCATATATACTTGAATCATCCTAAAAGAGAGAGAGAGAGAGAGAGAGAGAGAGAGAGAGAGAGAGAGAGAGAGAGAGAGAGAGAGAGAGAGAGAGAGAGAGAGAGAGAGAGAGAGAGAGAGAGAGAGAGAGAGAGAGAGAGAGAGAGAGAGAGAGAGTCTTATATTACGACCTTTGGGGAAGTTACAGTAAAATAGAAATCCATTTTGAGAAAATGCACTGAAATGTATTTCCATTGAAAAGTGCATAAACAAAATTTAATGTAGTACTACAACTGGCATTATAAACAAATGGATAAAGCATGAGGCTGTGTGAATATTCTTCAGTTTTTCCCAAAGCTGATGGAGGAGCTATATAAAGATCTTCAAGGCTAAGCAGTAAAGGAAATCAAACTGGGGGGGTAAGATGAATCTCTCCAGCTTGCAATGTTGTACAGGGACGAAGTGCATATACAGAAAAAATTCAAGAATGTCGGTGTATCTAATCAAAAGAAACATGATATATAGAAGATTACAGCAGACAGTCCAACACATGCAGACAGTGCAAGGAAAGGGTTTGTTTATGTTTAGGAAAACTGGTCGTACCACATATAATTTTTATAGCAACTTCATCCATCCACCCTTTTTCCTGAAAATGCACAAAACAACTGATGAGAATTTTATTTTAGGTTTAGTTTTGCACTTGAAGATGATGGTACCTTATTACTGGTAATACATTCAAGGTATTTTATTCATTGTCTCAGTTGTCTGGTGCTCACTGACCCAAACTCCACCGCAGATAATTGGTAGTTTGGGTCTCATCTTATACCACCGATATCAGCTAAAACCATTAAATTCTGACTAAAATTTGGGGGTCGTCTTATCTGCCAAAATATACGGTAACATCACAATCACTAGGTTAACATAGAGGAAACTTGACAATGGGGCAATTATCTCAAAGGTAAAAACCGCCCTCTGTAGATTAATAAGGCAACCTCATCTCTCTCCTAACACACTAGAATATTGTTTACATCACTGAGTCTCAACGGATACCAACAGTGATTAATGTTTTGCTTTTGTAACACCAAAAAATTTATCTCTGTATTTGTAAACAGGTTAGCCATAAGAGAGAATGACTGGGAAATGAATCCAATTTTCAAGTATGCTCACAAGATGCAATGCAATAGCCCTTCTCTCCAACCAACATCAATCCTATCTCACAGGCAACAATTTCTCACTCTACAAAAGTGATTCACTCCTGCTATCATTTCTGACCCTTGACTTACTGTCAAAAACCCCATTACACCTTCAGCACATCCAGTCACAATGCAAAGGATGCAATGACCACCTACACCATTCATGCTTATTACATCACTGTCAATCATTTACATGATAACACTCAATTCACCCATACACTCTACCAAATAAAGGATGAAGACAAAAATAATTTCCTATCAGCATGTTCCTGCTTTATCAACCAGAACCTGATGATAGCTGCACAACATATACCTGTATTACTAAATCTTATAAAACTACTGAATTTGCTTAAGTCTTGGTGTAACAACCATCAAATAGAGTAGACTTCTGAATGAGGCAGCCTGGTATATCCCAAATTAGTTGCTACACTAAAGTTTTACTGTAATACCAAATATATACTGCATACATAGAAGAGACAATGACATGGGTAATATGATTCAGGTGGTTGTCACTGCCTGAACAACAATTTTGAAATGCACCTTGCCAAATGTCCACAATATGGTCAAGTACATAATAGCAACTTTCAAACATGGATAAGTGACCCTTCTTGAAATACCAACATTATCAAATAATACTACAAAATCTTGTTCAGTGCAACTCAAATTATGTATTCTATTCATAATAACCTTCACAGTTTCCCACTTTAAATCTATTTATACAAGACTAAATGTACATTAAATAAGAGCTAATGGAAAAGGTTTATGGGGGATACATTTTTCCATCATATTCTGGGAGAGGGGATAGATCACCAATCAAGAAAACCACGTAAAGATGCCTGGTACGAGAAAGATGACTACAGTATGGATGTTAGTATTGTGAAAGTTATTAAATAAATCACAGCTGGAGAGTTGAACATGCAGCACGTCAGGAGTCATTGTCCTGTGGCGTGTGTGGGGCGATGGGACAAGGGACGTGATGGAGGGTGGAAGGGGAGGGTAGGGGCTGGTTGGGAATCAGATAGTCTTGCAGAAAAAAAAAAAAAAAGACGGAGAGAAAGCCTATAACCTATTGACACAAAACACTTCGAGGGGCTGAGGAAGCTTTAAAAAATATATATGAATATACGACACGCTTTGGTGGTGGCGGGCATGGAGTAAACAGACTCGGCACCAGTCAAAACATTACAGGAGGGAGACAGCCTGGGTCACGCCGCCCCTTACACACAAACACATACCCACCGCCAGGCTTATTTAACATACTGAGGGTACAAAACGACACACTAACTTGAAACCTGACCGGGGGAATGCCTGATTGTACACCCAACCCTGTAAATCGTGCCAGAAGAGGGTCAAGATGCTGCAGCAGCAGACGGCACCCGCACACACCAGCGCCTCTCCCGTCACGTCTCCTCTAATGACTTACAATGGTTGTTCCATGCCCTTTTCCCAGCCTTTCACCTGTACCACAACACTATAAACCTGCGCCCTGTCTCCCTTCGCAAGACTTACCGGGCGTGGTGGAGTGATCAAAGAGCAAGGAAGCCGGAGCAAGGCAAAAGTTGACAAGTCAGAAGTGCCACGTACAGGGTGGCCGCGCAGGCGTTGCTCAGCCACGTCACTGACAGCTGCCTCCCGCCTGGCGTGTCTGGTGCTGTGTTGGTGCTGCTGCTGGGCTCATGTAAATGAACTATAACCAATGCTGATAAATAATTTATACCATTTCCATACAAACTACAGCCAATAAAGTACTAGAAATAGCAGGACAAGGGACCTGATGTAATGTTAAATCTCTCTGCCAGCTGGAGTGTGGCAACGTACTGGTGATGATGTTGGTAGTGGTCAAGGTGTAGAAAGTAAAGAACCTGATAATAATATGTCAGCTGATTATACCAGGTCGTTGGTACTATTACTTGTATATCAATATTAAGCTGCAGTTACGTTATTTTACCCTCATATTTGACTCGTCCTACTTTTTGATGCAATCTCGTCTTGTCCTCTTTTTCTAGGCCTCTATGACAATATCACTTTTGCTATTATTAACATTTTAAAGAGTACACTGACGGCGAGGGCGAGTTCCTCCAACATAACTTGAATAAGAAAGAACTTAAAATCTAATGGTTGTAGTATCAAGATAAATTGTGACTGGTGTAGTTATTATGATAAATAGATGGCACAATATAAAAAATGCTAAGTGCGAGATGAATGTGATTGGTGGCCGTGGTGGTGGTAATAGTAATAACATTTATGATGAGAGGCTAGTGGTGGTAATGACTGCTGGGATGGTGGCATGTAACTCGTAATGGTAGATATACAGGTTTATCATGGTGTTGGTGATAGTTTATTAGCAATTGTGCCAGATACAAGGTACGTAATAATACCCTATGTAGCAACTGTGATCGCCAGAGGAGGATGATTGGAAATTCCCATTACTTTACCCAATGCACTATCAGCACGCATCTGTTGATATCTAAGTCAAGGAACGATGAATAGGAAGTATATGGAACCATTTACGTTGTAATCTTAATAATTATAGTTTCCTTAAGAGGGCCACGTAAGCACCACTATGAATACCCATTACCCCATTAAACGGATGTGATTAAGTAAGCTTGCATGTATATATATATATATATATATATATATATATATATATATATATATATATATATATATATATATATATATATATATATATATACACACACACACAGAATACTGAAACTGTACACGGGTTACAACCAGTCACTATTTCAGGATGCAGACAAACTCAAAAAATAGAAAACATGTTTTTAATAAAATTCAATCTCGATTATCATACAAATATGATGCCTCTCAGTGATGAAGTGACCTGTTGGCAGTAAGCCTTTTTTGTACCTTTAGTGCGGTCTTCTTGACACTAGTTAGACAAGCAGAATTCAACAATCAAAATAATGTTCAACCTTTACCTATGTATCTTAAGGATCACCAGAGGCACTAAAAATATAACATCTGTATTACTACTACCTAACTTAAGGTTACATTCTCATATTTACTTCATCCTTTATATACACAATATGTGTATGGGCCATGGAACTGAATGACTCTCATAATGCTGATACTTTGCTACTGAGACTTGCTGTGAAGAAGGATCAAACTTTTTTCAGTTTAATTGTCCTAACAGGGAACAGCACCACCATATACTGCACAAAGGTGTCCTCCACTAAACACTCCAGACACCAAACATGTGGCACCCTTCACTCTACACAAGGCTGACATGCTCCTGAGAGGGAATTAGCCAGTTTTCACACACCAAAATCCAAGGTAGAACATTCTTCTTCTAGGGCACCTGTCTTGGGAATGTCTTGGTGGTGCACCTGGAGTCCTTATTCATCAGTCCTTTGGTTTCACTCAAAAAGAGTGAAAGAGTGTATTTGCAGGGATAAATACATGAACTATTTTGCACAGTGGCACACTGGTTGTGCCTTTCGTGGTCTGATCCACAACTCACACACCACTCAGTTACTTGTCTTGGGATTCAACTCCACTCCCATTATACACACTTCCTTGTTGCCTGAGTCTGGGATCCATATGAGCATCCCCTTGTAAGTTAAGGATCAACTACATTAAGAGGTGTGCCTGGCCAGCCTCAGTGGTGGCGACGGCGATCCTTGTCTGGCGATCGGCTTCTTCTTGATCGCTCTCGACTGCAAGGAGGAAAGAAGACAAACACTTAACAGAAGAGAAATTCAACTTGGAATTGTTGACTGTACTGCAAGGGATGCCTTGCAGGGACAGTTTAAAATTTTCTGACATAAATAAATTGAAGAACACCAACAATTAAGAGAGAGAGAGAGAGAGAGAGAGAGAGAGAGAGAGAGAGAGAGAGAGAGAGAGAGAGAGAGAGAGAGAGAGAGAGAGAGAGAGAGAGAGAGAGAGAGAGAGAGAGAGAGAGAGAGAGAATGTGAATAAGGGTCATCACCTGCCATCTCTTTTGCGTTCTTTCTTGATACGATGTTTTTCCCTCTCCAGCAGTTCAGCAAAGTCTCCTCTGTCATCTGGGTAGCTGTAGCGGTCTCGTCGCCGATGCTTCCTGTCATGGCTGTGGAGGAGCAGAGGCTTTAGGTTCAGAGGTTCAGTCACCATTATCTTTTTTCATTGGCACTAACGTGTCATGAAGTGAATATATCCAACCTTATCTTACTTAAATAATTGATACAGACTCACCTGTGGTCTCTCTCTCGATGTCTGTGACGGTCACGGTCTCTCTCCCTCTCTCTGTCCCCTCTATCCCGCTCCCTCTCTCTGTCTCTGTCTCTCTCTCTGTCTCTGTCTCTTTCTCTGTCACGCTCTCTGTCACGTTCACGGTCGGTCTGTCCTCGGTCGCGTTCTCTGTCCCGATGTCTATTTCGGCTGCGGTCATGGTCTCCATTCCTCTCTCTTGTGCGGTCACCCTGCCAGTCCCTCTCCCGGTCCTGTGAACGTGTACCATCCCTGTCCCTTCCCCGTTCCCTCTCTCGGTCTGTGTCTCGAACTCTTTCATCCCGACAGTTGTACTCTTGACTGGACCTGTGGGCATGAGGGTGGAAAAATGTTAAATTCTTGTACTAATTAAATTTGATATTAATACTGGATATCTTTGCAAACTATTTATGTATTTTTTTTGTCTATCTATGTATATATCACTCACCCTCTCGACCTCCCATGTTCTTTTTGTGGGACAGCTTCTGCTTCAGGTCGACCACCATACCAATCCTTCTTAGCTGGTGGGGCAACAGTGGGATTAGCAGCAGCCTTGGCAGCAGCATGCTCCGCCAACTTCTTCTCTAGTTCCTTCTGAATGGGGACGGGGATACGAGGGAAGAGAGTTGAGTACCACTCTAGCTTAGACAGCATGTGGCGCACCGTGTGGCCAATGGTGGTGGTCTGGCCGCCACCTGCACGCACATCTATTTCCTGTGAGGGAAAAAGGAAGGGCGGGGTGAGGCAGTGGGCCTGCTAGCATGTTGGATTGGGGATGTGATGCTGAAGAGCCTGGGAGGGTGTGTGTGTGTGTGTGTGTGTGTGTGTGTGTGTGTGTGTGTGTGTGTGTGTGTGTGTGTGTGTGTGTGTGTGTGTGTGTGTGTGTGTGTGTGTGTGTGAGTGTGTGTGTGCGTGTGTGTGTGTGTGTTTAACTGTTTGTTTACTTTGTGTATCTCTGTTGGCGCAAGTGTGTATGAGTAAGAAGGAATTAACTGTTCTTTCTGTCTAGTCCCAAATCTATGAAGTAATCACAGAACAAAATGATATTACAGTGAGAACCATCTATTCTCTTTCACATCTTAGGTAAATGATGAATTACACAATGTGCTACTGACAAATATAAACAAAACAATGCCAGCATAACAGAGCAAACAATTTATACCACTGATAGTGACTCAAAACTCTCAAGGCAGAAGTCAATTTCAGAAAACTTTGTCGGCTCTCAAGGAATCACAAGCGTTTGAACAGGTTCCTCCAGCTCAATGACTGCAGGCATAGCTTCCTTGAGAGGGGACAGACTGGTTGGCTGGCTGGCTAACTAACTGATGTGGGAGGGTTTTCTGATAGCTCACCGCGCTGGTTTACCACCAAACCAAATGTGCCACACAAGCAGGGAAGGCTCTACACCCTTTCAAGAACACACATGTGTGGACATCAAAGGATGAATGACACTTTATGTATATCTAATGATACAGGAGGCATGGAATTACTATGCAGGGAAGTATTTGGTGCCATGAGCCTCCATGCATGTGCCAGCACCTCTATACAGCTAACATGATGAAGTCTCGGGTAGAAACCTGTAGTGGTCAAACCCAGAGGTCACCTGGCCTCTCAACGTTCAGGGGGCAGCCACTCACCACTTGGCCTGGGGAGAACAGCACCGTTAATCCCTCAATCAAAAGGTTACCTGCCTGCCTGCCTGCCACACAGCACACTCAAGACAGATACTGTGCCAAATATCTCTATATCTTTGTGAACTGATAAAATCTCTTTTGTAGTACTGAAAACTCAAGTTCTCACAACAACCACTAACATCATTCTGGAGCACATCACCCTCACTGAGGGTGCACTAGGCCAAGTTCTAGCTCCCTGATGGGTGCGCATCACCCAACTCTCTCTCTCTCTTTCTCTTTCATAGACACATGCACACACATACATAATTAGATATGGTATTGAGAAACTGAAATCCTTGAGGTACTATTTTTCTTTATAGTTAAAAACTCATGAATGATGATAATATACAGTGAAATCTTGTTTCATAAAAGTACTAAATAAACTAGAATACACTACAGTGAATTCAAAACAAACTTAAGGTTCAGTCAATTTAATTGTAACTTAGTTTGCACAGCCTACATACACCTAGAGGTCTCTTTCTTGACTCCTGAAGGAAAACCCTCCCAACATGCACAATGATCAACACAAACGGAGATGGATGTTTACTCACCGTAATGTGTGTGGATGTTGCTCCACTGCCGAACCATCACCAGTAGGGAGGGGAAGGAAAAAGTAGGGCAGGGGATGGGGAGCAAGGGTTCAAGAACAAAATGAGGAAGGAAGCCTGCCATCATGAATATGCAATCAGACCCATCCTGCGACAGTGGATGTTTAAGACAAGCCATCCAAGTCAAGGGAAGACCAGGGGCTTCAAGCTACTCACAGACTCATTAAGAATCAGATCAAGCCTTCTTATGATTTTGTCATAAATCTAGTCACAACAAACTTGTACATATTTGGCTTCCTCAGACTACTTTAGACACAAATGAATAAGAATGGAGCTAAAACTCTGACAAACTCAGAACACAAGTGGAGGGGAAAGAGGACAAAAGGACTGAGGAGAGGAGGTGGCGAGGGTGGGGGAAGGAGGGGTTGGGGACTGGTGATGGTGACGACACTTACCTCCTCATCATCCAGGTATGGCTCCAACCAGTCCCACAGGTCTGCTGGCGGCTGAGTAAACCTGCAGATGCAAAAGACACATCAACAATCCACCATTATGAATGGAGGGGGGGAGGAGGATGGTGTACTGGTGTGGATACACATGCCCACACCTTTGCTATCTGACATTCCATAGTACACCTTTCCCCTTGGGACTTGATGGCCCCAGCCAGCCTTGCCTTTGTCCCCGACCTGACCCAGCCTTTAGCAGCCCGCCTATCACCATGTGGGAGTGAGGTCAATCCTCACCTCTTTGTCTCTGTGGTGTTCCAGCCTGCTACATGGCTAGGTGGGCTCCCAGGACCTCACGAGACTTTTACCTTTCTGGCCATGTGACCTTCCTTCACCTCAAAAGTCCCAGCCTGACCTGAGCCAGTAGGCTCAGTCCTTGTCTGCCTGGCCTCAGTGGCGGGACATCAGTAGTCCTTGTCCACTGGCCTTGGTGGCGGACATGCGACATTATTATTGTACAGTTTTATTATATCAATATATGGCAGCTGACTTTACAATGAGTTTACTGCATACTGGGCACCACCTCTACACAGTACTAGAAGAACTTGATTCCCTAGTACAATGGCACAGAAAACAGCCTTCCACTTCTAAATCTCCTTCTTAAAGCTTAAACATTCACTGGAGGAGGGTATATCAAAACCTGTAATATACAATGGGGAGTTGATATCATGCTGTATACAAAATAAAATACTTAATAGAACTGTATTTCAAAACATTTCAATTTTTTTTAGACTGTAGTAATGAATGGTCTTCAATCAAAATAACCTAATCTGTACATAAATAACCTGTATAAATACACACACACACACACACACACACACACAAATGAAGAAAACAGTCATGAGCAAGGCAACAAATTCTTTGGGAGAACATCAATAATAACAAGATAGCAAGAAAAAAACAAATATATGAGTACAAAATAATGATTAGCTTGCTTGAAGAAATCCAGTCATAGCCAAAAGTTCAGCAGTATTTTGCACTCATTTTCTTAATCTTAGTTCAGTAATACTTTGCACTCAATTCCTTAATATTAAGTCCTTTGATCTGCCCACACTGATCTATCAGATCCCTGGTTTTGTGAGGAGATTGTCAGCAGACAAGAACTCTTATGATTGTGGAAAAACATTAAACACAATAGAAGTGAGTACACAATGCTACTCAACTTGTAACCATGACTCTACCTAAAACACACAGCTGATACAGAACACCAGAGTTGAATGACCAAAGGAAAGTGAAACAAGTGAAAGGAGAGACACTTACCTGACGTACATGAAGCCGAGGCCCCGGATGTAGGGTGAGTCGGCATGGTTGAGGAGGCCCACCACCTGCTTCCTGGTGAGGCGCAGCGTGTACAGCTTGTACAGTATGCAGAAAGCGGTGGACACAATGCCGCCCGCCCCCACACCTCGCACCTGACAAAGAGCCATGTTACTGGTGGAGGATTGAGTTAATCACCTGAAACTGTGCCTGGAGGAAAGCTGTGTTACTGGTAGGAGTTAAACTGAATTAAGTGACCTAAAACTGTGCCTGATGAAAAGTGGTGTTGCTGATGGAACAATCATCTTGATGACTGAAAACTGGCAAGTTCTCTTAGTCATTGGAAACTGCTGAGTAATGTGGCTCTTGCCAACTGTATCTCTATCATTACAAGTTGTCTCCAAAAGTTGTCATTTTTTCTTTTTAATTACTCTAGTAATTTATTTTTGAGAACCACACATGTAAATCTCTCTCTCTTGTCATTCTCAAAGCATACATCTAACCTACTCTACTTGCAGCATATCAACATTTAACACTACATCATTATTTCCTCCATCTGATGACTCACCCCGCCACACATGCCGGTCTGACCCGAGGTTTTGCGGCTGCCCTTCTCCCACGGCTCCAGGTGGGTCACATTGTAGTAGATTTCATCAATGACTTCATGGTAGGTCTTCAGCTGGTACAGGTTTACTGTGGAGAGACAGAATGGAGAATTAAGAGAGGTAAGAAACCCAGGTAAGGTATGAGATGGATATCAATACTTGAGAGAAGGAATAGATGATTAGAAATTATAAAAGGAAATGAGAAAGGAGAGAAAAAAGAAAATAAAGAGGATAAAATATTACATTTGAAAATCTAGTTAAGGCTATTAAATGAAGTAGAAGTATAAAGATAAATACTGAAGACTGTGACTCACCCTTGAAGTACTGTGATGACTGTATGTTGGTGAGGATGAGAGGGTTCAGGTTCATGGTCTTTTCATTGCCCCATATTGGCAACCCGTTGGGCTTCTTATTCCCAGCAGCCCCCTTCTCCCCATCCTCCTCATACTCACATGCACCTGCCTGGAAAATCAATAGACATCATTTACCCATTCATATCTTATGTCTATTCCTAAGAACTCACCCAAGCAATGGCCATGACAGAAAATTCCACTGATTTCATGTATTGTTCTTCATATTAAATTCTCAATGGCAGCCAATTAGTTAGTCTATCCCGTTTTCAGTTCTATTTCTCAGTGTTTTCATGATGGTTAACAGAGGCATGACCAATACATTATCTAATTATTACCATAACAACACTGGTCTTGACAATCAATGCTGACCGTCCACCATAGGTTCACAAATTATTTTCAAAGCCTCTGTTTCTCCTGCCATTCTGTCAATTTCTCCTGGGCTGCTATTAATACAAGCCATTCACCAATTGTTGGTTGTGAAGCTGTATATAGCCTACAGGGTATCTATATGTATAGGCTTTCTAACTTAATCCTATACCATGATGTACTATCCAGCAAATTGTTAAAGATTTATGAAGTAATAGGAGGTTAAGGAAGGGGTGGCACATTAGCAAAGTGCAGCTTCAGCTGGACATCTGGGTTGTCAATCAGGGTACTGGGAAGCCCATCAGGTGAGAGAACCAGGTGTGATACCTAATTTTACAAACTAAATCTAACACTAACAAACCTTAAAGCTACACACACCCTGTTCATGTTTTTGTACTTAGCAAAAGATGCCTAACTCAATATTATTGCAGTCACTTGCTACAATTTCGAAGACCAGTATACCTTTAGATCCATACAGTCCTAATAAACCTCTGTGCCGTTTCCTTCGGCTCCTTTTTCTCTTGTGCTAATACACGTACTGAGCAGCAAACCAGACAACTTAATATGGAAAACTAACCACAAAACCAATGTCCGCTATTCAGTTCAGGGAGAAACACACCAAACTAACCAACATTAATATATTCTATCTATGGAAAACTCTACAGTTCTGCAAAACATATGAGTGCATCCTATGTGATATTACAGGGCAACCAAACATGACTTAACAAAACCCACTTCTCTGAAAAGTGAGAATTAGAAAAAAAAAAACCATCAAACCAACCTTCAACAATCATATATTCCATCTACGGGATATCCTATATTGCTAGAGAACTCGTGAGTAAATCACTGTTATATTTAAAGGGCAGCCAAATTGGTGACAACAGAACAATCCCACCCCCACCCCGGGGAAAGCCCGCTTCTCGGAATATGGGGAATCAAAAACACACCAAACTAACTTTTAACATTTACATATTCTATCTATGGGGAATTCGTGTAGTGCTGCATAACCTGTGTGCATCATATATGCTAAAACAAGTCCGCCGAACTTCTAGCAATACCATGTCCGCTTCTCGGAATAGGGAGAATCATGAACACACCAAACCAACCTTCCACATCAATATATCCAACCTAAGAGAACCCCTATAGTGTTACAGAACACATGTGTGCATCCTACGAGCGTGTAAACCACCAAAATAGATGAGCATTATTATTATCACTCCCGCGTGGAGACAAGACCTTTCATCCCATGTCCTTGTGTCCTCCTGATGACTGTTTTCTGCCCTCCTGCTGTTTTGTTACTAGCCTCAATGCATTTTGGCTGGCCCAGAGTGACGGGGAAGGGCAGCACTCACCTTCATGCTCCCTCAGTGTTGGCAGATAGATATGTAAATAGACACAGAAGATGACGGCCTCCTTCCTTCCTGCACTAGGCCGCGTTCCTCGACATTCGCTAGCTGTAGGAAATTCCGTTATGTCCATTTATGTTATTTATGGCAAACAGTAGCTATAATTTATGTTTTTTTTATTATTTATCTGTTGTTTTTTCTGATGTTTGGTAGTTTGTTAAGTGTACTGGTTTGATTTTGTAATGTATGTTTGGTTGGGTTCATGCGCGCTGTGATTAGTCGAAGAGAAAATAAAAGGATATGATTGGTGAGTTGGTTATCACTTAGAACGCGGCTCTAAAAACTTATATATAAACGTTTTTGTGCGTTTTTCATTTGTCTTCTACTTCCAAGTAATCTCTCTCTCTCTTTTATAACTCCATGATTTACTCTCAGTGGTAGTTCTTTTACATTTTCATTGCTCTTACCTTATCTTCATCTACTGAAGGCTGGATTGTTAAATGAACCTTAAACCTTTTCTTTATGCATAACTCACAATAAATAATGTATCAGAACAGACAACAAAACATTAACTTAAAGATCCTTCTCAGTCTTTATACAACTTGACGTGAATTGATATATATATATATATATATATATATATATATATATATATATATATATATATATATATATATATATATATATATATTATCAACCACCATAGTTCTTAAGCCCAATACAAAGCTCTGACATTATTGACTTTCATGTCTCTTTTACACACATTATAAAAAAAAAAAAAAAAAAAAAAAAAAAAATCAGTTTATCCACATCAGATATTGTTGAACTTTCACATTTCTCTGAATAAGTCAAACCAAACAATCTTGTAAAATATGCTTTATTCATGAGAAAATACTATATCCACTATCACTATTTATATACCCTCCGTTTATACAAAGTACTGTCCTTTACATTATAACATCATGGTCTTACAATACATCAAAAGTAGTACCAGTAATAATCTTACTCTCACTGTATATTATCAAAAATAATAATAAACTTACATGCAGTGTTAGTATACAAAGTCTGCCATATCACATGCATATGCTGCCACTTGGTGCACCACATCAATAATCTGGGACACTGTCATTACATCACACACACACACACACACACACACACCAAACATCAATGAGTCAGTCTTGCTTTAAGACATCAACATATTTTAGTTCGTTTTGGGAACATCAACATATTTCAGTACATTCTGGGGGCATCACAGTGGGACATCACAGCATGCCAGCATCCTGTCATTAACCTGCCATTGGTAAGGAAACAAGGTTGAAAAATCATAATCTTGAAGCATCACATCCACAGCATAGCAAGCTCTCATAATCATCAAACTTGTTCAATAAACTAAACATTCTAAACACAACAAACTGTACAGTTCAATAAACTTCTTAACACATCACAGCCTCAGAAGATCAAATGTAACATGACCTAGACCTTATTCCTTGCCATCATCACCTTTGCTATCACCACTATCTTCCTCATTACTGGGAGTGGCTGAGGATGACTTACTGCTAGTCTTGCCCAAGCCAAATCTCCGCAGCACCTGCTCCATGTCTGGCATTGAGACCGAGGACTCCTCTGAGCCATGGCTGCCTGTCTGTGTGGTGGTGGTGGATGTGCCAGAAGAGATAGATATCTTTTCTGCCTCAGTGGACCCTACATCATCCATCTTTGTCCATGAAATCTTGGATAATTTACCAAGTTCCCATCTTGGGCCATCATTGCTTGTACTGGAAGTTTGAATGATACTTGATGGAATGGTTATAGTTTCAGGGAACTTATAATCAGTCAAGTGCTTCCTGTAAGGCTCTGACAGCTTAGTGGTGGTTCCCCTAGGAGTGTCCTCACTAGTGGTTGTGGTGTCTGCATGCTGCCGATCCCTCATTCTTTGCCTCTGGGTAGCATACCACTGCAGCTGCTTGATGGGGTCTGCATGGCTGCTGCTGGGTGGCTCTATGGCCACCTCAGAGTCCTCCAAGGAAGACTCATCCTCACGAGGGGGAGTAAGGTAGCTTAGGGAAGGAGTGATGTACTTCTGGTGCCCCTCCTCACTGCTGCTGATCTCTTGAGGGGTTCTGTGGAAGGGGGATAGACTTCCAGTAGTGTAATTTGTAAAGAGAGAGCATAAAACAAGAGATGAAAGTTTCCATACTCACCATACTTCATCTAATGGGGGATAAAGTAATATCTAGCAATTATTTACAGTCCAGGAAGAACAAGAATGATGCTTGAAAAATGTCAAAGTATACTTGATACTGAAGGAGTAACTAGCAAGAGGCAGCTTAATCATATCATTTATCCCAATAATTCACTAATATTTGCCCATATTTATCCAAATAATTCACTATCTTTGCCTGAATGCAGCCATTAAATAGATTAAAAACTGGGGTGATCTTTTCCTTTGTGTTCACTTACAAAACAAAGCTATCACACACAAGCTGCAGTAGCATAGTCTAGCCTCCATATAAACAATGAACATAACCTCAGAATATAAAACCAATGCAAAATTACTAATAATAATCATAACTGATAACTTAACATTTTGTACTGACCTGTGGGGAGATGCAGGGAATTAAAATAAAAGAGCTACTCGTATTTAAAACTAAAGAACACACTGGCACCACTTTAATGAGCAAAAGAAGGGAACATACTCAGCAATAGAAGTTCCTGTTGATGTGGAGACTGAACCACCACCACTCAGCTCAGGCTTAGGGCTTATGAAGGTGGAGTTGGTGGAGGAGGAGGAGCTGAGTGACCCTGGATGGAGCTTTGAAATATGGTAGTGAGGCTGTGTGGTGGAGGAGGAGCTGGGATCAGGGTGCAACACAGGCTGACGAGGTGTGAGAGGTGGAGATGTGGCAGAGGAAGTGGTAGTGGAGGTGATGTGGTACTTTGGATGTGTGGTGGTGGTGGTGATAGCTGTGGTGGTGTAGTGATGGTCTGTATGGATGGAGTAAGCAGGTGAGCAGGTGGTGATGACAGAGGAAGTGGAAGATGAAGATGAGGTATGGGGAGGGAGGTGCCAATCTTTAGGCTTCATCTTCACAGGAAACTCATCAATGTCCTCATAGGATGAAGGTGACCTTGAGGTGGCAGAGGCTGCAGTCATAGATGGTGAGCTGGAAGGTTGGTGTTCTAGCCCCTCCCCTTCCAGGTAGCCCAGGAATGAGCCAAGAGAGGAGAGGGATAGACCTGAACCTTCCACAGTCGAGGCACTAAGCTCCCCGTCCTGATCTCTCTGGAGCAACTTCTCAATGTAGAAACGGATGAGCTCTTTCTTCTTGAGTTCATACTTTTCCTTCCTTGTGAGAGGCTTCTTGCCACTGCCATCTTCCTTCAGCTTCTCCAGGTATGTGGCAGGCATGTGCTGGCCTGGTGATCCTCTCTTCCTTGACAGGGAATCAATTAAGTCCTGGTTGCGTTGCCTGTGTTCCTGAATCCTCTTCAGGTTGTCTTCAATCTCCTGGAGTGATTCCTTTCCTGGAAGGTCTGAAGGTAGACTGTAATACTCTGTGCTGCTGACGTAAGACTCTGACTGCTGCTGCTTCTGAAGCTGTTCAGGGCTGCCATCTGATGCAACAAGGCTGCTGCTGTCAACATCAAGATCAATGTTTATCTTAATGTCATCAGAGTTGAGAGAACTTGTACCAGTTGTGGTTGAGTGAAACTCAGTGAGTCTTGGTTGTGGCTGTCTGGTGTGTGTGTCTCTGGGCTGTGGCTGGTGTTCCAGAGGTGTGCTGTGTCTCTGTGGGAGGGAGGGTGAGGTGGAGGGCAGTGTGCTGTCACTGCTGACTGGAATTGACTCCTCACTGAGCGGTAGCACAGTGCTGGAGGAGTCCTGAGTCTGTGTGGTGTCTGGCTGGGCCTCTGTGGGTCTTCCCTCAGGGTGTGGTGGTGCTGGTTGGCTGGGAGCACAACTCTTGGGAGGACTCCTGACAGAGGGATGTCCTGAGTGGAGGTGGATGGGCACAGTGTCCGCCATGTGGATGTCCTTCTTCTGGTCCCTGAGGCTGCTGTCACCACCATCACCACTCGGCCCTCTCACTGGTATAGAGTCCTCTAAATCCTGCAGGATACGATTACGCCGCCTCTCAACTTCCTTCAGCAGAGATCTCAGGCCCCGGACTTTGGTCTTGGATGTTCCCTCCAACGTGGCATCCTCTGATTCAATCTCTTCTGTGTAAATGAAAAGAACATTATAAAAAAATTAGCTTTCTTACTCAAGCAGTATAGTAATAAACTAACCATAAATGTTCTACTACAGCAGTCTTTTAAGAACTATGTCCTGTAATAATACCTAAGTAGTCTGAAGATTGCATGGATGGCTCAGGGATGACACCACTTCTCACATCTTCCTTATCCTTCTCTTGCTTTTCATGTTCCTCCTTCTGCAAGAGTTCCTCCACTGCCTCTTCCATCTGTCTCTGCTGGTGGACCTGCTCCTTCAGATGTGTCTCCTCAGTTTCCCACACCTGTGAAGGCACACACCTGCACATAACCACACACCAAGACAAACAACCATCAAATGACAAAGATAAGTTTAAAAGTAAATTGGTCTTTTGGAGAATTATAATTTGACGGAGCTGTAGTAGACGAGAGGATTTTAATTTCTTTTATTTCCAATTCAAACAGTGAACAAAGACACTCACAGCACCATCCTTGCCATGCAGGAAGAGCGAGAGGTGGTGCTGACGTTGCGCCTCATCCAGGCCGGCCACCAGGTGCTCCAGGAGGCGGCTCAGGTGCTCCCTCTTCAATGCCTCTCGCCCTCGCTGCTCCCTCCTTGCACACTCCTCCTCAATCTGCCTCTGCCGTGCCTCATCCTGCCTTGCTCTCTCTGCCTCTTCTGTTGCTGCCTTCTCCTTGGCACTTGGCTGTAGAGATAGTACACTAGTTACAGGTATATGAAGAGGCACTATGATATAAAGGATGATTCACGAGTTTCTCAAGAAACTCTGGAAAATGGAAGGTTATACTATTCTAAGCAGAAAATATTTTATGGGTATGTGTTAATGCTTTGATTTAATAGTGAAAGAAACTTGAAAAGTGACAGGAAGTGCTTTGTTCCTCCTTCTGTAGCAGCAAGTGTCATTCTCCTGCTGTACCATGTTGTCAGTTGTACTTTTCTAGCCACAGATTTACTTCAAAATTAACTGCAGTTGATGCCACACTGTAATGTTTTTTTTTTTAAACAATAATTTATGTAAATGAAAATTAAAAGAAGAGTTTGAGTCATTGGGAGAATGATGTGCAAGTTTTGAAAAACAAAAATGAATACCTGGCAATAGCAAAGAGGGCCACTCAGTTAATGCTTGCTGCAACAGGAGAAACAAGGCGCCTTCTGTCACTTTTCAAGCATTAAATGTTGCGTTTAAGTGTGCAATGACTTAACCTGCTCTCATGCCCATGCTCTTGAATCTTCCAAGTTTTCCATCATCTGGCTACAACTACAGAGTCATTCTCAAACTAAATTTATCAGTGCTGTACACCTCTCACTTAATTCCTCTGACTATAAGAAATTCTTTGGCTACTTAACTTCCAAAGTGGAGCACATCCTGAATCTCTTCCCTTTTGCAGAGATCTCTATTCTTGGAGACTTCAATGTTCACCACCAGCTTTGGCTTTCCTGTCCCTTCACTGACTGTCCTAATGAACTAGCCTTCAACTTTGCTATCCTCCATGACCTAGTGCAAATGGTGCAACACCCTACTTGTATTCCTGACCATCTTGGAGATGCATCCAACATCTTGACCTTTTCCTAACCTCTAAATCTTCTGCTTGTGCTGTTACCCTCTCTTCTTCCTTTGGTTCCTCTGATCACAATCTCACATCTGTATCTTGTCCTATCGCTCCAATCCCTCCTCAGGATCCCCCTAAGCAGAGGTGCCTCTGGCATTTTGCTTCCACTAGTTGGGAGGACCTGAGGAGGTATTCTGCTAATTTTCCTTGGAATGACTATTGCTTCCGTGTCAGAGATCTGTCTTTGTGTGCTGAGTGCATAACAGAGGTGATAGTGTCTGGCATGGAGGCATACATTCCTCACTCTTTTTCTTGACCTAAACCTTCCAAACCTTGGTTTCACACAGCCTGTTCTCGTGCTATACATGATAGAGAGGTGGCCCACAAAAGGTACTTGAGCATTCCATCACCACAATCTCATGCACTTTATATTTCTGCCTGGAACCATGCCAGGTCTGTTCTCCAACTAGCCAAAAGCTCCTTCATTAATAGAAAGTGTCAAAATGTTTCAAGATCTAACTCCCCTTGTAACTTATGGCACCTAGCCAAAAACATCTCCAATAACTTTGCTTCTTCTTCTTTCCCTCCTTTATTTCAACCAGATGGCACCACTGTTATCACATCTACTTATAAAGCTGAACTCTTCGTTCAAACCACTGTTAAAAACTCTATCTTGGATGATTCAGGGCTTGTTCCTCCCTCTCCTCCATCCTCTGACTATTTCATGGTACCTATTAAAATTCTTCGTAATGATGTTTTCCATGCCCTCGCTGGCGTAAACCCTTGGAAGGCTAATGGACCTGATGGGGTTCCTCCTATTGTTCTCCAAAACTGCCCCTCTGTGCTTGAACCTTGCCTAGTCAAACTGTTTCAACTCTGTCTGCCAACATCTATCTTTCCTTCTTGCTGAAAGTTTGCTCACATTCAGCCTGTTTCTAAAAAGGGTGACCGTTCTAATCCCTCAAACTACCCTCCTATTGCTTTAAATTCCTGTCTATATAAAGTTTTTGAATCTATCCTCAACAGGAAGATTCTTAAATATCTATCTCTTCACAACCTCCTATCTGATCACCAGTATGGGTTCTGTCAAGGCTGCTCTACTGGTGATCTTCTGACTTTCCTTACTGAGTCTTGGTCATCTTCTTTTAGGGATTTTGGTGAAACTTTTGTTGTTGCCTTAGACATATGAAAAGCTTTTGATAGAGCCTGGCACAAAGCTTTAATTTTGATAGAGTCTATCAGAAGGCTTTGATTTCCAAATTATCCTCCTACGGCTTCTATCCTTCTTTCTGTAACTTCATCTCAAGTTTCCTTTCTGACTGTTCTATTGCTAGACGGTCACTGTTCTTCATCTAAATCTAATAACAGTGGTGTTCCTTGGGGTTTTGTCCTGTCACCCGCTCTTTTCCTATTATTTATCAATGATCTAAACCAAACTTCTTGTCCCATCCACTCCTACGCTGATGATACCACCTTGCACTTTTCCACATCTTTTCCTAGATGTCCAACCCTTCAGGAAGTAAACAGTTCATGCAGGAAAGCCACAGAATGCCTGACTTCTGATCTCTCTAAAAATTTCTGATTGGTGCAGAGCAAACTTGGTATTGTTCAATGCCTCAAAAACTCAATTCCTCCATCTATCAACTCGACACAACCTTCCAGACAACTATCCCCTTTTCTTCATTGACACTCAACTGTCCCCCTCTTCTACAATGAACATCCTCAATCTGTCCTTTTCTTATAATCTAAACCGGAAACTTCACATCTCATCTTTAGCTAAAACAGCTTCTATGAAGTTATGTGTTCTGAGATGTCTCCACCAGTTTTTCTCACCCCTCAGATGCTAACCCTGTACAAGGGCCTTATCTGTCCATGTATGGAGTATGCTTCACATGTCTGGCGGTTCCACTCATACTGCTCTTTTAGACAAGATGGAATCAGCTTTTCATCTCATCACCTCCTCTCCTCTAACTAACTGTCTTCAACCTCTTTCTCATTGCTGCAGTGTTGCATCTCTAGCTATCCTCTACCACTACTTTCATGCTAACTGCTCTTCTGATCTTGCTAATTCCATGCCTCCCCTCCTCCTGTGGCCTTGCTGCACAAGACTTCCTTTTTTCTCTCACCCATATTCTGTCCACCTCTCTAGTGCAAGAGTTAACCAGTATTCTCAATAATTCATCCCTTTCTCTGGTAAACTCTCGAACTCCCTGCCTGTTTCTGTATTTCCATCTTCCTATGACTTGAATTCCTTCAGGAGGGAGGATTCAAGACACTTATCCTTCAATTTTTGACCATCATTTTGGATCCTATTTGGGGAATGGCATCTCAGTGAGTTTTTAAAAAATTTTTTTTATTGAATTTTTGTTGTCCTTGGCTGCTGTCCTCCCAATATATATATATATATATATATATATATATATATATATATATATATATATATATATATATATATATATATATATATATATATATATATATATATATATATATATATATAAGAATAGAATAGCACAATCTTCCATTTCCCAGAGTTTCCAGAGAAACTTGTGAAACACCATGTACATATATTTTTAATTTTGAGAGAGAGTGAGAGAGAGAGGTACTGGCCTAGGAAAAAAAGGGCCCACTGAGGTGCCAGCCCCTAAAGGTAAGTCAAAAAGGACCATCTAAATTAGAGGATACGTCTTGAAACTTCCCTCTTCAAAGAGTCATAGGAAGGAGAAAATACAGAAGCAGGGTGATGTCTTTTCTCATCCTGACAGAAAAATGAAGTCTAGAACATATACTCCATTGAAAACAGTAACTTGTGTCCCTATGCTAACTTTTTTCTTCCAGCTATGGACTAAAAACATTGCATCTAAATATTAGTAACGACAATAACTTTCAAGGGAAAGACCATCCTGATATTAAACTTAATCCCTGTCAAAGAGGAGCATCTAGGTTAGGGTTCTTCAAAGTAGGGCTTGCTACCAATACTGGGTTGCAAGCTCTTGTTCAGTGGGTTGCCACATTGTAAACAGATGTATGAACAACAATTCAAAAGTAGCAATGTGTGTGTGTGTGTGTGTGTGTGTGTGTGTGTGTGTGTGTGTGTGTGTGTGTGTGTGTGTGTGTGTGTGTGTGTGTGTGTGTGTGTGTGTGTGTATGTGAATTAGTTTCCATATTGGAGGTATAAAGGTACAATAGACTAGAAGTACTGGGTCATGAAGGAAGTGTATGAAATCAAACTGGGTCATGATGAAAAAAGTTTGAGGAACACTGATCTAGAGGAGTAAACCTGCTCCAAATACAAGAGCCTTCCAAACCTGACAAAATACAGATATCAAACAAAATGATATGACAATAATAACTTTTCTTTTGAGTAATTTGCACTTCTCTGTATCACATAAAACAAGGAGAGAGAGAGAGAGAGAGAGAGAGAGAGAGAGAGAGAGAGAGAGAGAGAGAGAGAGAGAGAGAGAGAGAGAGAGAGAGAGAGAGAGAGAGAGAGAGAGAGAGAGAGAGAGAGAGAGAGAGAGAGAGGGGGGGGAGGGGGGGCAGCAAGACAACAGGAACACATGGCATCAACAACAAGTCCATGCACACACACACCTTGGAGGACCAGACTTCCTTCTCCACCCTGACATTCTGCGGCACATAGTGGGTGGTGGTGAAGGTGCCTGCCTCATGGAATGCTACCTTTGCCGGCGCCATCTTCTCCTTCACTCTGTAGGCAGGAGAGGAAAGATATGGTTAACTGAAGGTAGATGTGATGTAGCATAGCTGAAGGTGATGGAAAAGGAAAGATAGGGTCTGCTAGGGTAGGTGTGATGTAGTATAGCATAAGATGATGAGAAGCAATTTGTGTTTTAAACAGTGATTCCTGTGTGCTGTTTAGTTTTAGGTCTTATAAATAAGAAAGGAGATCTGGAAAAAGAGCCATATTTAGGCTCACGCTGTTCCATCTCTATATTTCTTAGCACTTAACTTTGCCTTAAATTCATGAATTGTTTCTGCACACACAATCTCTTCATTGAGTTCATTCCAAGCTGTTATACATCTATGTGGAAAGCTATATTTCTTGAGGTCTCTTCTATATGTGCTCTTTTTCAGTTTCTTGCTGTGTCCTCCTCTATCACTTGTGTCCCTGATCACTAAGTCTTCCCTATCAAGTTTTTTCCAATTCCTTCTTGGATTCTATATATCACTATTAGGTCTCCTCTCTGCCTTCTTTCTTCACATGTTGTTAGCCCTAATTCTCTTAGTCTTTTTTCATATGGGAGATCACTCAGTCTTGCTGGTATTTTTGTTGCAGCTCTCTCTATTCTTTCCAGTTTTCTGATTTCTTTCTTTAGTTTTGGTGACAACATCAAAGCTGCATATTTCAATCTTGGTCATATTATCAATGTTATCAATTTCTTGATCATAGCTTCATCCAGCTACATAAAGGCTGTCCTTATATTTCTGAGCAGGTTATACACTTCTCCAGTTATTTTATTTGTGCTTCTCAGGCAATAACTTATCTGTCATAATTACTTGCAAGTCTTTCTCTTCTGTTGTTTTACTAATTCTTCTACTACTCCTTATGAATTCCCTCAAGCTGCACTTCTTAGCATTAAATTCCATTTGCCATTTACAAGCCCCTTCATTTATCCTATCAAGATCTTGTTGCAGGGTAGCATAGTCTTCTTGGTTTGTCACCTTTCTCATTATCTTGGCATCAACTGCAAACATACTTATGTAGGCTGTTACACCTTGTACCATACCATTTACATCCACTGCGAAAGATAATCAGTATCAGCACACATCCCTGTGGGACCCCATTCATCACTTCCTTCCAGCTTTATTTGGTACTTTGAATTACAGTAAAATCCCTCTTATCCGGCATCAACGGGACCGCCGACATGCCGGATACTTGAATATTGCCGGATACTTGAATAGAAGTGAAATTATGTCCACAATCACCACCCTATACTCACGCATCTTACCTTAACAAAGATCAGCTGATCTGATCAGCTGCTTAAGTGTAAGCACAACACGCTTCCTCTTTTCTACAACTTTAGGCATGATGAAGGCGTCAGGCGATAAACAGTGCACACGCAGGACTGAGTCACTGAGTAAACACAGTGGGCTGCGGATGGCGCGAAGCAGTGCGCTCTGGTGGCGAGGGAACAAAGTATGCCTCGCGCGGGAATTTTAATCGATTTTATGAGTACACATTGATTTTTTATTGATTTTAAGGCTCGGGGAAAAATGTGCCGGATACTTGAAGCTGCCGGATACTCGAATGCCGGATAAGAGGGATTTTACTGTATTGTCCTTATTTCTCTATTGAGTAAGAAATCTTCCATCCATTTTACTACTAATAATCCTATTCCTGCTTCATGTTTCAATATCAACATTAGCCATTTGTGCAGCACCTTATCAAATGCCTTTTTCAAGTCCAGGTATATACAGTCTACCCATCCTTCTCTTTCATGTCTGTAGTTCAGTGTGTGTGTGTGTGTGTGTGTGTGTGTGTGTGTGTGTGTGTGTGTGTGTGTGTGTGTGAGTGATTAAGACAAAGAGTAACAAGCTGCATATCAAAAACAAAGAAACAACTAATACAAAAACAGAGATACAGAACATCAACCAAATCAATACAAAACTAGGAACACAGAGAGCCAGCCAGTACAACAAACTCCTCCTCAAACACTCACATCTTTTTCCTGAAGGCTTGAGGCACCGGCAGGTCCGCCACATGTCTGGCCCGCAGCTTCTCCAGGCGTAGGACATCTTGCCGCTGCCTGAGGAGTCTGTCCTTCTGGTGGTGCTGCTGCTGTGCTTCTTCCCTCTGCTGCCTGCCTGCCTCCTGCCCACGCAGAGCTGCCACCCGCTGGTTGTGCTCTGCTCGCTGCTGCAGGACCTCCTCTGGGTTGGGCTGGAGCAAAGGATGTTAAGTTATTGTAATGTTTAAGTATAAAGGAATGTTTTTATATATGTATGAATAAACAGTTGGATACTAAAAAAAATATGAAAAAAAAATAAATAAATAAAATAAAAAATAAATAAATAAATAAAATAAAATAAATAAAGATAAATAAATAAAAAATAAATAAAATGAATAAATAAATAAATAAATAAATAAATAAAAATGAAATAATAAAAATACAGCTGCACACAGCACTACATAAAGTTCAGGAAAGTACTAGTTAGAATTGTTCCATCTTAATAGAGTTACATAAAGGAAGTTATGTTATTTCAGTGGTTATGTATATACATATGATATATGTATGCATGCATATATGTAAGCACATAAGAAGTCAGATAGGTTATTGTACTCGTTAGGCATAAAGGGATGTATGCATGTATGTATGTATGCACATATGCACAGTTACACATGGGAAGTTAAGATGTTGCACTGATTAGGTAGATATGAAGGGATGCATATAGGTATGTACAGTTATATACAAAGAGTCAAGTTACTGTACTGCTTAGGTATAATGGAATGTTTGTATATTTGCATAGTTACACACTGGAAGTTAAGTTACAGCACTGGGCATGCATAAAGGTATATATGCATGCATGTAAGTATGCACATTGAGACAATCACAAAAGCATACAACCACACACTGTAATAGGTAGGATTAAGGAAAGTATTAGTCAATTGTTCTGTCCTAATAAAGTGATATAAAGAAAATCAAATTACTGTACAGTATGCTTGTAATGCAAATGAGGTGGAGGTTACCTGTTCCTTGGCCTGCCTGTGAGCCTGGCCAATATTGCTCAGGCACTCCAGGTATTCTGTCTCCAGCTGGGTGACTCGCTGCTCCTTCTTCATCTGCCAGGTGGCCTCCACGTCCTGCTGCAGGTCATCCAGCAGCTGCCTCTCCCGCCTCCGCACTGCCTCCCTCACCCGCTGGGCCTCCTGCCTGGCTTGTTCCCGCACCTTGGGGGGGGGGGGAGAGAGAGAGAGAGAGAGAGAGAGAGAGAGAGAGAGAGAGAGAGAGAGAGAGAGAGAGAGAGAGAGAGAGAGAGAGAGAGAGAGAGAGAGAGAGAGAGAGAGAGAGAGAGAGAGAGAGAGAGAGAGAGAGAATTTAAAGCCATACCCTTGTTACTTGTTATAAAATTTAAAATAAATAATAATAAAAATAATAAATGAATGTTCAATACTCTTAATTACTTGATTACTTGATGATATTGTGATGTCCATGCCTCACAGTCATAATGGTCCACTACTGCTTCCTGGTCCAATGTCCCACTTCATTAGGTTTGGTTGGTGAGGTATAGAGTTTGAGCCTGCCCTGTTGAGGTGGGTGTAACCATGCACTGATGGTTCATCTGGCAGGCTACTCAAGAACAGGTCCAGTCTCTTGAATTTCACAACAAAACAGTCTGTCAGATTCCTTAAATTTCTTGGAAGACAGTTGAAAATTTTGGGATCTTTGATGGTGAAAGTAGTGGCAAATTGTGTTTTGCCTTTGTAAGATGCCTGGCTGGGAAGTGACATCCTCTTGTGCCGTTTCTATCCTGTCATTGCAATGGACTTCTATGGATCCTGATGTTGGATTGGGAACCATTTATTCTAGTATTTTCCACATGCAGATGGCCATATATCTTTCCTGTCTCCTTTGCTGTGAGTACAACTACAGTGTCTTGAGTCTTCCTCATTAGTACAGGTCCTTCCTGCCAATGATTTTCCTTGCCTAGTGATGCTGGATAGACTCCAAGGCTTGGATGTCTGCAGCCTTATGAGGAGACCACAGCTGGCAGTTATAGTCCAGGATGGGCTGGACCAGGGACTTCCACAAGGTCAGGAGAAAATCCTTTTCTCTTGTTTTGAATGTCTGAAGAATCCATCCAGCTATCCTGTTTGCCTTCCTCTCTATTTCTTCAATGTGATGATGGAACGTGGCATCAGCACTGAGGTGGACTCCAAGACATTTGACAACTGGGGCCTTCTGAATCTGTTGTCCCTCCTTCATTATGAAGACTGGTGTTGTTTTTTATGTTTTCCAGAGGCCCACATAGTAATATTTGGAATTTAGTTTCAATATAGGAAATATTGTTTAATTTTGCCCAATCATAATTTGTGTTTAGATCCTTCTGGGATTTCTCAACATCCTCAAGGGACGTGATAGGTCTCCTTACCCTGGTGTCGTCAGCAAAAGATGAGATGGTTGAGTGATGTGTTTCTCTATCAATATCTATCATTAAGCTAAGGAAGGGAAGGCATCCCAGTACAAAGTCATGAGGGGCACCACTGAGTACTGGGCTCTCTGTTGACACTGCTCTGTTTGCCCTAACAGACTGACCTCTGGCTGTTAAAAAGCTGTGGATCCAGGCGCCAAGTTTACCAGAGATGCCAAGGACCTTCAACTTGTGAAGCAATACTACATAGTCTACTTTGTCAAAGGCCCTGGCAAAGGCTTTACATTAATCTTATATTCTTACCTATGTGAAATTAGCAAAAATTAAGTTCTTTTGTACATATAAGATAATAACCTTAAACCAGTGCAGATTTGCTAATGATTTTTTTTTTACACTTATACATAAAAAAAAAAAAAAAAAAAAAATGAAGTACACCCATCTTCCTGCTGCAATTCCTACCTGTCTCAGCTCCTAGATTCTTTCATTATAAGCATTTTGAGCCTCATGTGTACACATCGTGAATTTGTCATAATGTCTCCAATGATTTTTTTTTTTTTCTCAACCCATTTCTGGGAAAAAAAAAGTTCACTATTGAGTGGGATGTTTCTCTTAAAATTTATTGTACCTCCACCCCCACCAAAAAAGTAACAGTAGTATTATACAAATACACTCATCTCATAAAAAAAAAAAAAAATAAATAAATAAATAAAAAAAAAATAAATAAAAATATAAATAAATAAATAAATAAAAAAGAATAAATAAAATAAATACATAAAATAAAAGAACACTTGGATCACATATAGCAGTGGTGTGTATCTTTACCACTGCTATTTGTTCGTTCCTCAGATACTAATTTTTATCAAAGTTAGGTAGGTTACGTTAGGTTTAGTTTGGTAAGGTTTAGTTTGTTAGGTTAGGTTTAGGTTTAATTAGGTTAGGTTAAGTTAATGTTTTTTGATGACTTTCTGCTTGTTTAAATGTTTGTGTGTGTGTGGGGGGAGTATATAAGAAAAAAATAATAAAAATAAAAATTGCGGCGAAAACGATTACTAGACTCATTCACAGCACACCAAAATATACCAGAAAATGTACTTTCGTCCGAAAATGTTAGACAGGTGCATTTATATAAATTTACCTACGTAGCTAGCACAGCCAAACCAGGGAGTTCTTGATCTACCTGTTGAATGCGGAACACCCTCCACTTCTCCCTCTCCTGTCTAAGTGTCTCCTGCAGCTCGTTAGGGCTTGGACGCAGCAGTCTTGGCCTTGAGCTGCTCTTCATAGCCAGGCCAGCCATCCATGCAGTACCAGGGGGTTAAAATTACGCTAGGGACACATGCACGCCAACGCGCCTTAGCTTGGTTGTTTATATTTGAGTTGAGTTTTCAGTTGTCAGGAGTGTGACTTTTTAACGGTGTTCCTGACTTGTCCCTTCTCACTATGTGGGTCTTCTCTTTTCTTCTTCTCTCTCCCTCTCCTTTCTTTTCTCTTATTATTCAAAATTTATGTATTGTTTATTTATTTTCAAACAATTATTCTCAAATAATATCCCCTTCTTTTCTGTATGATGGTTTATTTTTTTCTCTCGTTTTTCTCTCAGTAACCAAATCTTTCCCGTTATTTATTATATTTGTTGCTGATTAATAAAAATAAATAAATAAATAAATAAATGCATAAATAACAACAAAATATATAACTATGAAAAATCTGCATAGTTTACCCTAAACTCAAGTTGCAATAACTAGTTTTCTGTGACAAAATGTAAACACAACAGGAGGAAAAATATGGGTTTCGTAACTAGCAGACTGAAGAACGTGTTGCTGGGATTACATCACCGTCACTCTTTTCCGCTTCCTAACTAACCCAGCAACATAATGGAAGAATAGAGGAGCTAAGGAGTAACAAGAAGAGAGAGTGAGAGAGGGGTAATAGGGAGAGAAGGACAGGGGGAGAGTAAGTGTGTCAAAGCTTATGAAGGCAGAGATTTTGTGATTTTTATTTATCAAGGAGGGGAAATGTATGCCACTAGAAGACTTTTAAGGCCTGTCTGGCAAACCGCGTGGAGGAATGTTAGGACCTGTTCATCTGAGGCCCAGGCAGCTCCAGCAAAGAAGAGAGGCGTGCTTCGGACCCTAGGGCGCGGCGTGATGGGCGTGGGCGTGGCGGTGCCGGCGTTGGGCGGGGTATACTACGTGGTTAGCGATGACCACACCAAGAGGCAGATGAGAGTTACTGTGCAGGGAGTTGGCAGGTTTTTTAGGTAAGTTATTGTATCTAGTTCTTTTTTATATAGTTTTTATTGTTGTTGTTATTGTCATCATCATCATCATCATCATCATCATCATCATCAAATTTCTTTTCTCCATTTTTTCAATCATCATCATCATCATATTTTTCTTCATCATCATCATCTTCTTCTTCTTCTTCTTCTTCTTCTTCTTCTTCTTCTTCTTCTTCTTCTTCTTCTTCTTACCTAACCTTACCTAACTTTACTTATCTTACATTTCTTTACTTTTCTCACACAGTTGTTAAAAGTTTGAGTTTTCATTGTAAATTTTCAGTATTCATGTGCCAGGCATAGTGATGATACCTTTTCAGTGTAAGTGATAAATATCTTTTCTAAATGTTCTATTGTTGCAGAACGGTATGGATTGGCATGCAGATCTCAGTGGACTACAAGTGGGCAACGTATGGCCTTGATGAAGACAGCGATGAGTATGAGGAAGCGCTATCCAAGGCTCATCTCCGCTCTGCCAGTCGCATTTTGGATGGCTGCTTGAAGGTGCAATGTTTGGATAACTTTAATATTTTACTACTTTTATATATATATATATATATATATATATATATATATATATATATATATATATATATATATATATATATATATATATATATATATATATATATATCCTTTTTTTTATTTATTTATTTATTTTTTTCCATGTAAGAGGAACACTGCCCAAGGGCAACAAAAAGGAAGAAAACAAAATTCTCTAGATAGCTTTAACATTTTAATATTCACAATTAAAGAATGAATATGTGCAAACATATGTGATTTGAGTAACAATATTGCTTTATATGTAGTTACTCTGTATATGTTTCATATCTTTGATTTTATCATTATTATCAGATATACACTTATTCTGGCATGTACCAGGTATTATTAGTGTAAATGCAGTTCTACAGTAAAATCCCTCTCATCCGGCATTTGAGTATCCGGCAGCTTCAAGTATCCGGCACAGTTTTCCCCGAGCTTTAAAATCAATAAAAAATCAATGTGTACTCATAAAATCGATTAAAATTTCCGCTCGAGGCATACTTTGTCCCCTCGCCACCAGAGCGCACTGCTTTGCGTCACCCGCGGCCCACTGCACTGTTTACACAGTGACTCAGTCCCGCGTGTGCACTGTTTATCGCCTGACACCTTCATCATGCCTAAAGTTGTAGAAAAGAGGAAGCGTGTTATGCTTACACTTAAGCAGAAGGTAGACATTTGTCGATGATTAGAGAGAGGTGAAAGCAGATAGCAACTAATGGCGGAATATGGTGTGGGCTCATCAACTATTTATGACATTAAATCCCAAACGAAAAAGTTGCGGGATTACATGAAAGCCACCGACACCCCAAAGGCAGTGGAAAATCGTCACACACTGCAGTATCATCATGGTGAAGTGATGGACAAAGTGTTATACGAGTGGTTCAGCTTGAAAAGATCAGAAGGAGTCACAATTACAGGCCCAATGCTACAACTGTGTGTTGATGAGTGTGAAGTGGCAGCGCGGGTGGTGACGCGCGGCATGGCGATCAGCTGATCTTTGTTATGGTAAGATGCGTGAGTGTAGGGTGGTGATTGTGGACATAATTTCACCTCTATTCAAGTATCCGGCAATATTCAAGTATCCGGCATGTCGGCGGTCCCGTTGATGCCGGATAAGAGGGATTTTACTGTATAAGCAGATTAATTTTTTCTACATTTATTACATACATTGTGTCAATTCTTGATAAAGATTAGTTAACTATATTTGATGAAAAACATTCCTTTACCTATACCAGCTTTGTCAGGTTATCTCATCTTCATTAGCATGTAGGACAGTCACTGATCAGGCAGAAGCTTATGGTCATCATATGCAGACAGTCTTGCCACCCACAGTGAAATGAATTGAGTTGCAAGTTACTCCTGTTATCAGACACCAGAAGATTATAATGTATATAATTACTTTCCACAGAATGGAGGCCTCTATGTGAAGCTTGGCCAGGGGTTGGTGTCCTTGAATCACATCTTGCCTAAAGAATATTTGGAAACACTCAAAGTAAGTCTGTGCAGATTTTGTTTATTTATTTTTAAATTTCCTATGTTGAATGTATTCATGAATGTCACAGTCCTGAGTAGTGCCAACACAGGCAGTCTCAGGATCATCCTTCAAGTCAGGGTGTGTGTGGTAATATCCCCTTGACATGTTACATCGGTATACTCCACACTTGAGGGCCAGAAGACACCCAAACATAATTTACAAAGACATTCCACATCCACTATTCAAATGCATCATCAAAGTAGTTAATAAAATACAGGAGAAATCTCAAAATTCTAACTGTCTTTGATATTAAAGGAAATGAAGCTGCCTGCATCTCACTATTTCTAGTTTATAAGATGTAAGAAAAATTAGAATGTCTTAGTTTCATAAAGGGACTGCCATATGTAGGTCTCATGGCTTCTTTCAGTTTCCCTTATATTCTTATGTTTTTATGTTGTTTTAATCTCCTTGTCAGGCTCTTCAGGACCGATGCCTCAACCGCAGATGGGATGAGATCGGCCTGCTCTTCCAGGAGGACTTTGGCATCTCTCACAAAGAGATGTTTGCTGAGTTTGATGACGAGCCCATTGCAGCGGCCTCCCTTGCACAGGTGGGTAGACAGCTCTTACCTGCACACTTATAATCTTCATTGTGTGAGGGAAGCTGGCTAAGGGCAATATAATGGAGAAAAGCCCAGTAAACTATTGCTTCCTAAAAATAGAACATTAGAAGAAGGATGGGCAAATGGGTCAACCTGTGTAGGGATGTTGGCTGGGTATATAGATGGATTGCTAAGTCTTTCAATTGCTGTTTCTTAATAGAGGCATGTGCAGTGCCAGAACAGGAAATCAAATAGGACTGGAGGACTTTTTCTTCCTTTATGGTGAGCTTCAGTTATCTGTGTCAGAGTGTATTAGTTTCTCTCCAGTCACTAAAACCATATTGTCATTTCAAGTGTCGTTTATACATCTCTTGATACTCTCTTCATTCACCTTCTGTACTGTCATCTATGTTTTTTTCTTAATAGTTCTCCACTGGTATTTCTTTAGGGACTTATGCACTGCCAAAGCAGGAAGTCAAATAGGAGGACTGGAGAACTTTTTCTTCCTTTATGACAATCTTCTGTAGTCTGTGCCATACAGACACTAATTTCCAATCACTAAAAACTGTATTGCTGTTCCAGGTGTTCAGAGCCAAGACTCATGCGGGGGAGGAGGTGGCAGTGAAGGTCCAATATATAGACCTTCAGGACAGGTTTTGGGGTGACATTGCTACCATTGAACTTCTGCTGGAGATCATACAACTCATGCACCCAAAGTTTGCCCTCAAGTGGGTCATGAAGGTCAGTTGGCAAGACTTAACCTTATTTCAGGATGTGTGAGTTGCCCAAAGAGCCAGTGTAATAAGGTGGTCCTTGAGATGATGCCTTTCTTCCAGGGGCTGATGGTGTTAAAAGTGTTAAATTCTGGAACTCCCTACCTGCTTCTGTATTTCTTCCTTCCTGTGACTTAAACTCTTTCATGAGGGAGATTTCAAGACACTTATCCTTCAAGACTGGATGATCCTTTTCACCTTTCTTTTGGGACTGGCTCTTCAGTGGGTCTTTTTCTCCCACCCCTTTTTGTTGTCCTTGACCAGTGTCCCTCTTACATAAAAAAATAAAAAAATAAAAACATTAACATCTCTTAGCATAACTTAAAACCTCCATTTTTTTACTTGCTGCAGGACCTGAAGGGAACACTGCAGCAAGAGCTAGACTTCCTGCATGAGGGAGAGAACAGTGAGCGGTGTGCCAAGGACCTCTCCGGCCTGCCCTACGTGTATGTGCCTCGCGTCCACTGGGACCTGTGCAGCAAGGTGGGTGTGGCAGCCTCCCTCACTTGGCCTGGCAGGGAAGGTGGGTGTTGGGAGGTGATGGGGTAAGGAAGGATTTTGTTGGTCTTTGTTATTGTTAGTTTATTTATGTATTTATCTAAGGACCTGTTTATTTATTTGTTTATTTATTTGCTTATTTATTTATTCATTCACTTATATACTTATTTATTTTCTTATTTATTTATTTATTTATGTATTTATTTATTTATTTATTCTCTCCCCACATGCATAGGAGATGACCAAATGTACATACTAAATGTGTAGAAGTTGCTTATATTCTTTAAATTCAGGATGCATCAGGAAAGTAATGCAGAAAATGACCTTAATATTTATTTATTGGACCAGGGAACAGCTTCTTTTTACTGGTCTCCACCTTACTTCAACCCCTTCAAAAGAGGAGCATCACAGCAACATGAATAAAGAAGACTGGCTTTGCTCTTGTTGAAACTCTCCTTTTCTGATGGAGAGAAGATGAACAGTTATTCTAAATTTATTTTGAAGTCTGACCAGTTTTCTTTCCCTTATTGAATACCTGTGTTCATGTGCAGCAATGGAAAATCACATGCTCTTTTATCCTGTGTGTGATATAGATACATGGAGCTGGGTGAATTTATGTTAAGAAAGACCTTGTTCTTGTGGTAGTGTGTGTATGGAAACAAAGCTCACTATGACTGTGGTTTATTGGTGAAATGTAACAGAGTAATCGACGTCTTATGGAAGAGATGGTGTGGAGCTGTCTGACTACTTGTAGGACACTGCAGGATGGGTTACAAAGAACAGGAAAAATTGTTAAACACGAGTATATAGGTTATTACATACTTCCATTGCTTGTTGTTCTCTGTGTATTAGTTTATCATTGAGTGATGTAGATACACAGAACTGGTTGAATTTGGGTTGAGTAATCTTTTTATCTCATTGCCATTCTTACATTACTCTCTGTATGTTTGGGTTCATAGTTATCTTGTACCCCCATTGCTTTTCTTACATTGTTCTCTTTGTGTTAGTTCATCAGTGAATGGTGTAGATACACTGAATGGGTTGAATTTGGGTTGTGTAATCTTGTAGTTTCATTATTAGTTTTATATCATTCTTTGTGCATTTGTTTATCAGTAAGTTCAGCCTTTGAATGCATGCCTCACTCCCCACAGAGGGTGCTGACAGCAGAATACATCCATGGCTACAAAGTGAGTGATGTGAAGGGCATCAAGGGGGCTGGTCTGGATATCAAGGAAGTGGACAGCAAATTGGTGAATGCATTTGCCGAACAGATTTTCCACACAGGCTTTGTACATGCTGACCCCCATCCTGGCAACAGTGAGTGACTGATGTTTGTGTGGCATCACTTTTTTATTGCACTATAATCTGATTTATAGGTAGATAGACTATATCCTTTACCTTGCCTGTTATGCCATAGGAAAAAACCTACAGAGAAGTGAGTTCCAAGCCCCTTCACTCCATCCTTTTCGGTCACTTCTTATGACGTGCAGGGAACACAGTAGCAGTATTCTTAGCCCCTTTGTGGTGCTTTGTCTGTTGTCTGGGCCACCCTATGTGGGAGTGCCAGCCTGGTGTATCGAGATATTCTCGATACTCTTTCTTTTTTTTTTTGCCTTAATTCAAATTTAGATTTTCAGCATGACTGTTTGTCTGCAGTCTCCACCTCTGTTTCATCCTCAGTAAAACTGTTGAAGTGTTAGAGAAAGTAAAGTACCATTGGTTCTTTCTGCATACTCCTACACCATTCATTTTGTGGTATTTGTTTTAATTATAATCATTCCCTTCAGTCTTGATCAGGAAGCGGCCGAGCGGTGATGCCGAGGTGGTGATCCTGGACCATGGACTCTACCAGCCTCTGCCCACCTCAGTCCGCCAGCCCCTGTGCCGGCTGTGGAAGGCAATAGTTGTAGGTGACCACACCCAGATGAAGGACAACTCAGCACAACTCGGAGTGACAGGTGAGGAGTGAGTGAAGAGTGTGTGTAAGAGGATATGTGATGATGGCTATTGTTGCCATACAGTAATTGTGTTCAGAATGTTGTCTCTTGCAAGAAATATTTTCACCATCCAGACAGACTTGCCTCAAAATTTCATGCATAAAGTGCACAGTAATTCCTATATTTACCCTTGATGCAGTTACTGTCAGTTTGAGATTCTAATGATGCAGATTAACATTATCTATAAATTCATGCAATAGTATTATAAGTCTCTCCAGTCTACTTCATCTATAATATTAAGTAAAAATGTAATTGTAAGACCATCTATCTTTCCAATGTAAAAACCATGAAAGTCTTAAGAAAAAAAAAACAAAATTTTTGAAATATCTATCAAATGAAAACCAGAAATAAAGACTGAGTAACTTTTTTGTTTACAGTAAGCAAAGGGTTAGGGATAAACTACATTTGTGAGGTGGAGGGACTGATGGGAGCAGATCTCTTTACAAATATTGCACCAAATTTCAGGATATCTTGATTTGTAACTGTGCTTTACTGAAATCCCAAAATATTTCATGACTAGACCTTAGATAAAAAAATATTTTTCACACCATGAAAAACTGAGATGCATATTATTGGGATGTACATAAGAGGATGGCAGGAGGCTGGATGTGGTGATGGTTGATACTCACTGTGCTTTAGGGATTAACATAGGAGGGGAGAGAGAGAGAGAGAGAGAGAGAGAGAGAGAGAGAGAGAGAGAGAGAGAGAGAGAGAGAGAGAGAGAGAGAGAGAGAGAGAGAGAGAGATTGGCCAAATATGATAAGAAAAAACATATATAAAGTATAATAGATGTTGTAAGTGGAAGCTTTCTACTGGAATGGGAGAATGGTGATATAAAGTATGTGAGAGGAAGGGGAGAAGGGAGAATGAGAGGATGGAAGCATGCAGGAACAGGAATAGATGAAGGCTTTTATGTAGTGGCCATCCCCTGAGAGGAGTTAATTAGAAAAGGTGTCAGATTCAGATTGACAGATGGATAGGTCACAAAGAAGTGTGTGCCTGTGTGGTCTTGTATGTCCTGGGCTAGACTGTATCCCAACAAGACTATGCAAACAGGCAGTCTGACCGTCTGGAGCTAAACACACACACACACACACACACACACACACACACACACACACACACACACACACACACACACACACACACACACACACACACACACACACACACACACGAATGACACACGAATGACACACGCAGAGGGATACCGGTTCTTCTGCATGATGGTTGGCCAGCGGTACATTGCTCCTGATGGCTCTAACCAGCGTGAAAATGAGTTCTTCAATCGGCGTGGCCCCAAGCGCTTCACACGGGAGGACTGGAGGAAGATGTCCAAGGAAGACAAAGCGAAGATGCAGAAGCGTATGGAAGATGCTCGGGAAAAGCTGAGCAATGCGTTTCAGAATCTTCCCAGTGAGGTGTTCCTGGTGCTGAGGTGAACACATGGCTGGTTCTACTGCCTTGTAACTCTTGGCTGCATGGTGGTCTGGTGGGCCTAGACTTCTAGCCTTGTGTCTGTGGTGGACTCAGGGATTGACGGAGAGGACTTGTAGATCTCAATGCCCCTTGGATCTCTATCTTCTCACCTTACTGGCATCCCACTCCTCATGTACAGTGCCTTGCTTTCCAGCCCTGTACTTGTCTACTTTTGAGTAACTGTTGGTGTTGTAATGTGTGGTTCACAAGTGCTTTAAGTTTTACAACTAGCAGTGCATTGAAGCAGGATTTTGTGAGGTGAAGTGGTTAAAAAATGAGGAAAGAAAATAGTACTTATAGTATTGTAATTGGTGTGTGTTGTGGAGGGAAAGAAAAAGACAGTAACTTCAGTCTTGGTGATGATCTTGTGTAATCTGATTCACTGACAATGCACAGGATGACACTGAACCTTAATAATCTCCTGTGGTGACTTTCGAGCTTCACAAAATTCCAGTATGTTCACCTTACATAGTTCTTCTCTGCTACAGTAACATCCTACCATGTAATTCTTCACCAGTAAACATGCAGTCCTTTCTCTTGCAAGGTTAACATATCTCATCATTGTTTCTTTCCTTAGCTATGTAGATCCCTAGGTCTCAGGTCCTGTGTTTTCTTCCACAGCCTCAAACTACCGGCTGTTTTGCATTTCTCTCATTCAACGTTACATCGCGCCGGCGGAGGGCGTAATCCAGGACATATTTGACATGTTTTATGATGAGAAGGGGCCAAAATTCATGACAAGGGCACAATTCGATAAACTTCCTGAGGATGAGAAGAGAGAGCTGAGGAAGGAAA
This sequence comes from Scylla paramamosain, assembly GCF_035594125.1. NCBI lineage: Eukaryota > Metazoa > Arthropoda > Malacostraca > Decapoda > Portunidae > Scylla > Scylla paramamosain. The sequence continues at coordinate 13,812,949 of NC_087162.1, read as the reverse complement.
TAATGGATGTCCATGACCGTGTGTTAGATGTCTTCAAGGGTATCCCCAGCAATCTGCTTCTCATTTTTAGGTACAGTACCATATGTAGGTGTGGGTTTTTGCCAGGGCTGCATGTGATCTGATATTAGTGATACCTAAAGCTCTTGTGGCACACTTATTACGGTAGTGGTGTTTGTGGTGTGTGTGGCAATGTTGGTGAGTGGAAAGTGTGAAGGTGTGAGAGGGATGGTGTGAAGAATAGGTGATGTCAAGAGGATGGTGTAAGGGGTGTGTGGTTTCAGGGGATGGTGATGATGAAGAATGTGGTGTTAGAGGTGTTTGGTGTGATTGTGTTTAGTGTGAGTGGTGGGTGATGTGAAATCAAAGTAACAGTAACTATAATGAACTTTGACTTTGAAAAAGCCTGTTATTGGTCAGTTAGCTTGAAGTCTTTAAGATAAAATTCATTGCTCTTATTTTCTGTGGAAGAAAATTGTTTATTATTTGCATAAAGACAGTTGAGACAAGCACATCCCACATGCAGCATTCTCTGTCACAGCTGGGGGGAGCAGGCACACACACACACACACACACACACACACACACACACACACATCAGACAGGTTAGTTGCTTCTTTACATTTGGGTGATTTTAGTTTAGTTTTCAAGGCAGTAGGTATTCAATAATAAAGATATCATAGCAAACACTTTAAAGCCATGTATTTCTTTCATATTATTTACTGAGGGGAAGTGATGCATTGTAAATACATGCACATATAATAATGACAGTGTTATGAAAATATAATCTTAATGAAATTTCATATATATATATATATATATATATATATATATATATATATATATATATATATATATATATATATATATATATATATATGTATATATATATATATATATATATATATATATATATATATATAACAGTGAAACTAACTTTTCAGTATTTTTGTATCACCACTACAATATGCCCCACTACTACCACCATCATCATAATTATCACCACCACCATCCCTGCCCCTGACAGAGCCTGCAGCAAGAAATGGCCGTGGTGGAAATGCCTGCAATATATCCAGGATGCATATTTCCATTGTTCATTGTTGTACATCACATCCATTGCAGTCTTTCTTTTCATACTGAGTGTGTATAGTGAGAATGTAAACAACAAAATGTTTTCAACAGCACGTATCTATACAGTATATGTGACAGTCACGTCAGTATATATATATATATATATATATATATATATATATATATATATATATATATATATATATATATATATATATATATATATATATATATATATATGTATGTATATACCACCACGGCCATTTCTTGCTGCAGGCTCTGTCAGGGGCAGGGATGGTGGTGGTGATAATTATGATGATGGTGGTAGTAGTGGGGCATATTGTAGTGGTGATACAAAAATACTGAAAAGTTAGTTTCACTGTTATATATTGCTTGATATGTAAATAAAACTAGTTTACCCCAATAATCCTTTGGGACAAGTGAAAAGTGACATTAGTATTTGCCATTGCTTTATTTTTGGTTTTCATGTCATCATTCCATGAACACTGCTGTGACATGCTGGTAACATTCTTGACATAAATTGGATTAGGACATGAGAAAAGAATTCATTGTAGTAGTGGTTTCATAATAAAGAATTCATTAATGAAAATCACTAATAATTACAGACATCATGACAGTTCTTGATGCCTGTCTAAAAGTACTGAATGAAAACCATATATGTATAGAGACAAAACTAGAATTATCTTCCCCCACACTGACAGCTCCCTTGATGGCCAGACATCACGTCATGCACATTCACCTCTCTAATGTATTGTAGACTGCATTTGTGACCTCGCATGAGATCTTCTCTTTTGTCAACCTTCAGACCACAGCCTTTTTGCGGAAATGCTCATGCAGCGGCCAGTGGGGGGAGGAGGGATTGTGTCATTGAAGGAAGTGTTGAGTGCTGAGGAGTTTGAGTACATGCAAAAGATGGCTGCCAACCGTTTTGATCAGATAGACAGGACTCTGCGAGAACTGCCTCGAGAGATGTTGTTGGTCATACGGTAAGACTTAGGAGTCATTCATCTTCTGTTGCTTTTGCCAGTGTGTGGGTGTGTGCTGTGCTGGGATGAGAGAGAGAGAGAGAGAGAGAGAGAGAGAGAGAGAGAGAGAGAGAGAGAGAGAGAGAGAGAGAGAGAGAGAGAGAGAATAGACAAATAGGTAGGGAGACATGCAGCAAAGTTTAAAAATAAATGTATGTAAATATTTGGCACTTTTAATTTTTGATGCCATGATTCAGTAAAAGTTAGGTTGATAACTGGGGGATTTTCAGGCTAAAGAAGAGCTATTAGGAGGAGAGGAAGAGACTATATACTTGACAGGAACAGGGATCTTAGCCACCCACTGATCACTTTTGTTTACCTGTGCTTTGGCTTTCTGTTGATATCAGTATTGTTTCATTACTTTTGGTGTGTGTCAAAATGTTGCATCTCTCTGTGGGTGTCAAGAATGGTTCCCTTGTTTCAGTGTATGCTTCCTCCTGTTCTCTTTTCCTGTCATCAGTGTAATCTGTAGTGTTTTTGTTCTTACCCTTAAAAGTTAACTTGCTGCTGTTGTGTGTATTTAAAACTGGCACTGGCATCTTACAAGTGTGTTGGTGATGTATGTATTCTTAGCTGAGGAAAGGATTTGTGTTCTGTGAGCAAGAATAATATAAGTCATTGTAAGATGCTGCTGCCTCTCATCCTTCTGCTGCCTCAAAAGTTCCTGGTGTAATAACACCCTCAGTCTGTCCAATCCTCTCCTGTTGTTCCTCAAATATTTATCTTACACTGTATGTGCTCCCTGTTTTCTTGTATAATAAGTTTGTTCAGGTGTTGCAGGTTAAGTGTTTATTATGGTTCAGGCATTTTTGTTAAGATTGTAATAACTGTCATGATGAATTACTGGAAAGATTTCAGTGTAGTAGCAGCATGAATAACATACTTAATGCCCACCTATAGCTGTGACCTAACTGATAAAATAGATTATTTAATTATTTAATTAGAATTTGTATGTTCTGTCATGGTTTACAATTGACCATAAGTTTTAGGTACAAACAGTACTCTAATGCCCTTACACTTGAGTACGTGGATTGACAGGAATATTGTAATGGCAGTAATTATTTTCAAGAGCTCATTCATCATTATGCTAACCTCTCACTGAGTATATTCTGTCATCATTTGCAAGTGACCGTAAATGTTAGGTAGAAACAGTGCTCTAATGGCCTTTTGTTTGAGTACATGCAGTGACAGGAATATTGTAATGTCAGCAATTTTACTCAGGAGGTCAGTCATCATTATGCTAACCTCTGTATTGACATCCATGCAGGAATGTGAACACCATCCGGTCTATCACCAAGGAACATGGGGACGTGGTGGACCGTTACAAGCTGATGGCCCGCTCTGCCACGCGTGGCGCCTTCGTGTCGCCCGATGCCTCCATCATGCAGAGGATGCGTGGGCAGTGGGAGCAGCTCTACTTTGACTATTCACTCAAGTATGTGTGTTGGTGTGCTGCCCTGGTGAAGAGAGAGAGAGAGAGAGAGAGAGAGAGAGAGAGAGAGAGAGAGAGAGAGAGAGAGAGAGAGAGAGAGAGAGAGAGAGAGAGAGAGAGAGAGAGAGAGAGAGAGAGAGAGAGAGAGAGAGAGAGAGAGAGAGAGAGAGAGAGAGAGAGAGAGAGAGAGAGAGAGAGAGAGAGAGAGAGAGAGAGAGAGAGAGAGAGAGAGAGAGAGAGAGAGAGAGAGAGAGAGAGAGAGAGAGAGAGAGAGAGAGAGAGAGAGAGAGAGAGAGAGAGAGAGAGAGAGAGAGAGAGAGAGAGAGAGAGAGAGAGAGAGAGAGAGAGAGAGAGAGAGAGAGAGAGAGAGAGAGAGAGAGAGAGAGAGAGAGAGAGAGAGAGAGAGAGAGAGAGAGAGAGAGAGAGAGAGAGAGAGAGAGAGAGAGAGAGAGAGAGAGAGAGAGAGAGAGAGAGAGAGAGAGAGAGAGAGAGAGAGAGAGAGAGAGAGAGAGAGAGAGAGAGAGAGAGAGAGAGAGAGAGAGAGAGAGAGAGAGAGAGAGAGAGAGAGAGAGAGAGAGAGAGAGAGAGAGAGAGAGAGAGAGAGAGAGAGAGAGAGAGAGAGAGAGAGAGAGAGAGAGAGAGAGAGAGAGAGAGAGAGAGAAGAAGAGAGAGAGAGAGAGAGAGAGAGAGAGAGAGAGAGAGAGAGAGAGAGAGAGAGAGAGAGAGAGAGAGAGAGAGAGAGAGAGAGAGATGCTACAGTTGGTAATGGAATGGTGTAGAGTGCCTTCAGCTTATGAGGTTTTTCAGTTCATTTGCCTGAAGGATATGGGACTGAAACTCTGATGGTATACTTTGTGTAAATGACTTATGATCTTAGAGTATATTATTTGTTGTCATATGTACTTTTGTGGCTGTAAGTGAAATTACTTCTTGAAGATTTCATTCACATTGAACAGAATATGTCTCCTTTAAATTCTTTTCTTAATTCCACTTTCTCAGTTTAGGATTAATCTACCCATCTAATTATATACCAGGCTGGCAAGCACACCCAGGAACTAAACAAAGCATCACACCAGTTGTACACACATCATTCACACTCATGGCCCTGTCAGCCTCAGGTGGAAAGTATTACTCATGATAACTAACTGTTCCCTGGTGGTCGGCAGGAAGGAAGCAGTGCGGATGTGGGTAATGAAGAAGGTGCTGTATATGTTGTACCTGCTGGGCCACATTCCAGACCTTGCCCAGGTGGAGGCGCTGTGATGTTCCGAGCAGCGCTGCCAACATGCTCACTGTGCTCAGTAGTGTCCAGCTGGTAACACAACAACATGGACTGGACAGATGCAATATTTTTATACAAAATGTTGAATTGTTGCCACATGTAATTGTAAGTTCATGGATAGTGTTTAGTTTTGTAGTAGATTTGAAAGGCTAATATCTGTTTCTGGTTAGTGAGTGATGTTTAGTCATGTGCTGGTGAATTCTGGGTAACAGATATCTAATTTATGAATTTTTAAAATTACAGATTAAATTATTTTGCCTTTCTCTTAATTCACAAATGCAGAATTCACATTATTTATAAATAAAAACCTAAAAAAAAAAAATAAATAAATAATTTTAATATGCATTGAATTGAAAGAATTACAGACATTTACTTGTTCCTAAGTTATAATTATTCAGTTTATGAACATTAGTAGTAATGTGCATTAGTAAATCAAGACTTATCTATGTGTTGAAAGCTCAGGTTACCATGATGACATGATGAATGTAGATATTCCGTACAGTGTTTTGTTAATAATTTGTTGAATCAGTCAATCTATCTTCTTGCATCTGACTCCTTCTCATCCTGTGGGGACACTCTTCAGTGGGGCAGCTGTGGCAGGAGGCTGTCCATCCTTCCGTGCCCAACATTTCCCCATCTTTATGAATAAATTCTTTCCTGTCATTTTTCTCCCTCCAATAATTATATTTTTCTTCTTTATTGTTGGCTTCCTTTCACATTTCATCATTCATTCTCATTTATGTGCCTTCTCTTGTATTTCTTCTCAATTATTCTTACTATGTGTCCAAACCACCTCACTCTACCTTGCTTTTTTCATTCGACCTATTCATACGACTCTCTCCATCCTTCCTGACAGACCATGTGCTCTTCATTTATGTGTACTGCATGTATTCAAGGTGGAAGAAGCATATTACTGTTTTTTAGACTATCTTTGTTTCCATACTTAATTTCCTCCTATTCATAATTTTCTCCAGTTCTTCTGTGATTTGTCTCTCTTTCACCATTCTCTGTCTCTATCTTGTCTCTCTCATGCTTCAATGATTACACAGAATTGCTCCTCGTTGCTTAAACTCCTTCACATCTTCTGTCTTCACTTCCCCTAAAAATGGTCTTGGTCTTTCAGTTGTTCACACTTGTGTACCTCTTTCAGAAACCATTGCCCTGCTCATGTCAACTTGTACATACCTTCATCTCTCTCCTTTTATGCATTATATTAAAACATCTTCCATATCCTGTAACCTTTTGACACTGCTAGCAACCCTCTGTCCTTTGTGAACAGTCTTGTTCCCAGGGAGTGTTGCATGTTGCTACATCAGCCTAGCATGTGTTCATATCCCATACTGTCTTTCATCACACTCTTGCTGCTATCTCTGTATATCTTGAACAACCCTGGTGATGTCACAACCCTTGCCTCGCCCTCATGCCAGTCTGAAGATATATTGATTTTAAATTAAGTTAAATTAAATTAATTTAATAAAATTTGTGCTGTATTTATTAACCTCTCTCTCTCTCTCTCTCTCTCTCTCTCTCTCTCTCTCTCTCTCTCTCTCTCTCTCTCTCTCTCTCTCTCTCTCTCTCTCTCTCTCTCTCTCTCTCTCTCTCTCTCTCTCTCTCTCTCTCTCTCTCTCTCTCTCTCTCTCTCTCTCTCCCTGTCATATGGTGTTGCCATATGGTGCTCCTTATTGAGGTAGGTGAGAAAAGAAGTATGATTTTCTTTTCATACAGCCCATACAGCAGCTCGTTATTGTTATTGTACTGTCATGGGCATTTGTCTTGAATCAAATCATTATTTATATCATCCAATAGACTCCTTTGTGAGAACTCCTTTTGCTACCTACATTTGTTCAGATGGTGGGAGGTACAAGTGAAGTGCTCTTGTCCTTCCCCACCTTCACTTCCCTTCAACTGTTTTGCTCATATGGATGTCACTTGTTACTTGTGTTTCTTGTTCACCTGGTTCACTCTGCCAAAGTGCTCTACAGAACTCACATGTCTTTTTTTTATCACTAATCTGCATGATAATAATACATCTGGTTAAGTGAAGTGATTATAAAAATTGTTGCATGGTGCCACAACAACTAAGACAAGAATTGGAAGTTTGTCATTTTATTGCTAGAATTGAGATACTCAGTGATTCCATACACACATAAAAATCTGTACATGTTTATGATACACAAATCTGCTTTTGCATATGTGAAGTATCTTCCAAATAAAGCAGATATAAAAAATTAGTAACAAAATACTTGAAATGCATATTGCTATTTATTTTGTTCTACAGAAATATGAGGTTCTTCAAAGTGAAATTTCCATCCCCCATGTTTACATCTCTATTTCACGATACAGGGAATATAAAAAAAATGTCTTTGTTACATAACTTGTTACATAACTTGAGAAGATAATTTGTTTTGGAAGAATGTGTAGTTAGTTTTCATTAAGCAGATACAATTACAAAACTTTAGACGTGTATAATATTTATAAAGAAAACATGGCACACAGTCACCAAAACAGAATGTATGAAAGACAGGTGACCTTAACAATGGTTTCTATAATTTATGAGTAATGGGTTATGAAAGTTATAAACATAAATGATCTTGTAACATAAACTTAAAATGAATTACTTACAAACTAATGACATGGACATAAATGATATGGTAACAATAACATACATACGAACAAATTATCATGTAAGAATGACTAATATGGATTACTTTAAAATCTGAGAAACACACATTACAGGCATAAGCATATCACAGGAGTAGATCACAAAACACACTCACACAGATGAGGTGCATCAAGGCAACACTTCAGCCACTAAGTATGTGTGGAGGCAAAGATGATCTCAGTATCACCTCTCCTCTACCTTTGTGCCAACGGGTCATTATGGTCATAAACAGAAGAAACAATTACATCATATCACAACCAAAATAATCAATACTGTAGTTTAAGTAATTCTAAAATCAAAATGTAGGGCCAGTATACAAACATGAGTACTGTATTCTCTCTCTCTCTCTCTCTCTCTCTCTCTCTCTCTCTCTCTCTCTCTCTCTCTCTCTCTCTCTCTCTCTCTCTCTCTCTCATACACACACACTATATCTATTCACCTTTGTACTATATCAACAACACTTTGGTATATGTTAAAATGCTGAGGAGGCAGGAATGTATGGTATAACTAAATCATAAATACTAGAGGTCATAGTAATAAATAAGCAACTAGAGGTAATCCATGTCCTCTTGCTGGCTGTGGATTGTGCTCATGTACACCTGGTTCACTCTGCCAGGGGAGTCTCGCAGCCCAGGGTGAGGCACTGGCGAGGACAAGGGGGGCGCTCCATTCTGATGTCCACCTCCTGCCATTGGAAACAAGTCTTAGTCACAAGTGTTTTGATGGTGAAGTAGTAGAAAGAAGAATGAAAGTTACTGCAGTGCTGTTTGGTTTTGTTAGTCTTATTTTGTGATCTATGGTCTTATAGTTATAGAAGTCAAACCTGCTGTTTTGTGATAAATTAGTGAACGCTTTAGTTATCATGGTAAATCAGTACAGTTATACAAATGTGCTTGCTTACGAGATCCTTTACTGCCACATAATCTAGTTCTACAAAAAGTAGGAGAGACTAGTAAGCTGTGCAACTTTACAAGGGAAAGCAAGAATGTCAAACAATATGATAATGATAAGTGGTCTGTAGTCTCTTAAAATCATTGGCTTGGTGCTGGAAACCCAGACCGTTCAGTTTTGTCAGTGGCCACCTCTTTTGATTCCTAATGATTCTTTTTGGAGTAGCATGATGTATAGGCTTTTAATTGTTATTATTATTATTATTATTATTATTATTATTATTATTATTATTATTATTATTATTCTTTTTAGTTATTTATTTTTCTTGCCCTTGCCTGGTCTTCCACACATAAAAACTAAGGGTATTTAGCAACTGAATGACTTGCAAATAAGTCAAGTTAAAAGTGAGAAGACCTCCAGGAAAATAATAATAATAATAATAATAATAATAATAATAATAATAATAATAATAATAATAATAATAATAATAATAATAATAATAAAAAAGTGTGATCTGAACTTCTTTAAATGGTGGAAATCTTACCTCAGATCCTTGATATTAGCACAGTCTCTATGCTGAAACATTGGAAGAAAGCAAAGACACTGTTCACTGCTGTACTCACTGTGTTATTGATACTTAAAATCTATACTGAAACACAAAGGTATCCCACACAACTCACCATTTAGGACAAAGACGGCAGGGGCACTGTGGTGGTCCGGCCCCTGCTTTTTGTACACTGAGTCGCCCCTGGTGGAGGAGTGCCGCGCCACGGACATCACTGCATCCCGGGTGTTCTTCTCTGGCTTGAAGAGGACCACATGCACCTTGGGGAAGAAGAGACACCCCAGCTGCACAAAGCCACTGTAAGGGAGATTGATTTGTTAGGTGAGTGAAGGATTGTGTTGTAGGTGAGTGAATGACTGATTTTATTTTGGCACCGCAAGGACTGAATGACTGACTAAATCAGGGTGGTTCAATTTCTTCAACATCTTAGACCACTTCAGCATTAAATGGTTACATGGAGGACGACTAATATATATATATATATATATATATATATATATATATATATATATATATATATATATATATATATATATATATATATATATATATATATATATATATATATATATATATATATATATATATATAATACAAGCAGTTGTGGGCCACAGACAATCAACTGGTGGGGCACTTATGGCCTGCTGGCCTGTAGTTGGACCACCCTGGACTAAATGAATGAATGAATTTTGGCATCACTACAAGGACTGACTGACTAACTGAGTGATTAAACAACTAACTAAATAACTGACTTAATTCTAGTACCTAAAGAAATAATTCATGTGCATATGAGCTGCAAGGAACTGACAACCATAACCACAACTATGACTAACTGACCAACTGATTAACTAACTAACTGACTAATCACCTACGTTCTAGTACCACAACAAGCAATTCATACAAGTAAAAACAGCAGGAAATCTATAATCCATTGTCAAAAAAGGTAATTCACAAGAGGAGAGCAGCATGAAAAATATGGTTCACTGCCCATAAAAGTAATTTAGAGGAGCAGAGCAGCAAGAAATGTGAAGTTGACTGCTAACATCTAATTCATAAGAGCAGACCAACAAGAAAACTAGAGTCCATTGCCCAAAACAGCAATTCATAAGAGCAAGCAGCAAGGAAAGTAGAGTATATTACTCACCCCCCCAAAAAAAAAAAAAATAAATAAAAAAAAATAAATAAATAAGAGCAGAGCAGCAAGAAAAATCGAGTCCATTGCTTAACCAGTGATTCATAAGAGTAACAGTAACAAAGCAGGCAGAATCCATTGCACCACACACCCGAGGGAGAGGGAGAGGGCCAAGGTGACCACCCTGATGTCGTCGGTCACCCCCGCAGACAGGTAGAGAGGCACGAAGATGAGCCAGATGATGCAGGTGGTGTAGTTGGTGAAGGTGATGTATCTGGCCTCATTGAATCCATCCGGGCACTAGGAAGAAAAAAAAAATGAATATGAGTTTGTAAATTTCTCGGCTGAGAACATTAAGGGTTTACTATGGAAAGACGTGGAAGGATATAGGAAAAATATTGGAGTTTAGGCCTATAATAGGACATACATACATACATACATACATATATAAATGGATAGATAAATAAGTAGACAGATAAAGACAGATAAACAGACAGGCAGACAGATAATCTGACTGGAGAAAAAAAAAAAAAAAAAAAAAAAAAAAAAAAAAATATATATATATATATATATATATATATATATATATATATATATATATATATATATATATATATATATATATATATATATATATATATATATATATATATATATATATATATATATATATATATATATATATATTTATTTATTTATTTATTTTTTTCTTTCATTCTTTTAATGACTGGAGAAGAAAAAAAAAAAAAAAAAATGGGGTGTTACAAAGTAAACGAGAGTCGGGAAGCGTCAGCGAGTGTTTACCTTTTCAGGAGTCGGGGTGTAACCACGTGTTGCGTGATATTTGCAAATTTTGATCTTTTATAAGTGCTTTGGGGTGTTGAAATGTGATGTGAGTGTTGAAATGAAGCGTGAATGTTATTTGCAACTCTCGGCAATGGTAAACAATGAGGCGAAAAAAAAAAAAAATGACAACGGTGAGATGTGGTGATAAAACTCCTCGTTAGGAAAATTTGCCGTAAAAATTGGAGAACAACTCGCCATAGGTTGAGATGTGGTGAAAAATATAGCTGTAATTAACAAAACGAGACGAGAAAATGACAAACAGCTCTTAAAATAGACGATGTTGTGGTAAAATGGTTTCCCGTACTAAATGAGACGAGAAAAGATTTAATAGAACGTGGTAAAAAAAAAAAAAAAAAAATGAGTGACACATTTCCTGCAGTGCTTATAAATTGCAGTGAAAGTGTCCAACAGTTCTTTATATGCTTATAATGCGAAATGATAATGTGAAAGTGAGAAATAGCCTACTAGTGATTAAAATGAAACGTAAAAGTGAGAAATGACATGCCTAGTAATGCAAATGAAGTGTGAAAAATGATAGAAAAAGTGAGGGATTAAAAGTTTCCTGGCGTTTATAATGAAGTGTAAAAATGATCGACATCTTTAGTGATTAAAATAAAGCTTGCAAATGAGAAATAACTTGGCAGTGATTAAAACAAAGCTTTAAACTGAAAGATAACCAAAAAAAAAAAAAAAAAAAAAAAAACTTGTGTCTATACAGACAATATTTTACAAGACCTAATGTTAAAGGGGAAAAAAAAAAAACGGAAAAAAAGAGAAAAGTGGAAAGGATTAATGGCGTATGTGAAAAGACCAGACACCGGTATTGTTTTAGATTTACTCCATCATACTTTATAATATTGTGAATGTGATTTTTGCACACCTTACTGAATTCTAAGAAACTTCTCTCTCTGAGTTTCTCTGGAGAATCCATAGTTTTCAAAATAGACACAGGCACTTCCCCTAAAAATTCCCTTGATGCAATCCTGTAGGATTGGTTAGGTTAAATTAGTCTCCCTGGGGGGGGGGGGGTCGAGAAAGGCGCAACCTCCCGACCAGGTTAGTTAGATTAGTATTCCTGGAGGGGGGGCCAGGGTGGCGCAGCCCCCAGCTAGGTTAAGGGGATAAGGGGATTATGGTGTAAATCAAAATATTTACCAGTACCATTACTTCCACTCCTTCGGCAAGTGAACATGACAAGTGACGCGCACACAGCACCACGTGGCCTCACCTTCCTGGTCTTGATGGCGTAGATGGTGCAGAAGATCACGAGGATGAGGGGGTAGATGAGACCCACGATGTAGGAGTAGTCGTCCAGCCCACCGCAGATCCTCACTTTGTAGTCAGTAGTCGGGTAGCACAGCGTCTTGGTGCTGGGCGGCCTGAGCACCAGCCAGCACACGTTGATCACCACCTCCACGCTCACCAGCATCACCACGATCACCACCTGACTCCACGGCGACGTGTACCGCGCCTGGAGGGGAAGAGGAAGGTGGACTGGTGAGTACATGTTATTGAGTGTGTTGTATAGTTGGTGTTGACTCTCTGACTGCCACTTGGTACACCTTTCCCGAATTCTGCAGCCACGTCTTATCTTTGAACTTGGAAGAAATTGCAAAATGTATTCTTTTTCATCGCTACCTTTTTTCGTAGATGCTTATAAAGACCTCACACATTGCTTCTGGTGCTGCAGTGAAAGGGTTAAATTTAAATGTCTTTTATTTTGTTTATTTATTTTGTATTGTCACTTTTGTTTTGGGGTGTGTTGTACCGTTAGGGTTAGATGCCGAGTAGGTTTATTTATTTATTTATTTATTTATCTATTTTCGTTGTTTAGTCAAGGAAGATGGATGAGAGTTCTAGATGGTTTGGGATGTGTTGTACAGTTGGGGTTAAAAGTCCAGTAAGTTTTCAGCTGGGCCTATTGCCACAGTTTTATTTTGGAAGGCGCTGTATAATCATTGTTAGAGTTAGTAACTTTTTTTTTTTTGTCGATATATTTCACCGTGGTTAGTCGAGGAAGGTAGATGAGAGAGTACAAATGGATGGTTTTCGAGCGTGTTGTATGTACACTTGTAGTTAGAAGTCCAGTGGATGAGTGGGTACGAATGGAGTGTTAGATCCTAGTGTTTTTTTTTTTTTTTCAGTAGATGGAGCGGAATTCTTGTTTAATTTGGAGAATCATGAAAACGCCCTTGGAAACCACAATAACGTTAACGCTTTACCCGCGCATCAGAACTGCTGTCAAAGGCCACTGAGAAAATAAGTTTGGTGCCTGTTTTTTATTATTTTTTTTTCACTCCTACTGATGGTGCAGAATACCCTCGTTCAAGCTATAGCATCATGAAAACACCCGTGAACACCAGTAATTTTTAGATCCCGTTAGAAGTGGTCAACATAAGACACCGTAATGTTTGAGAATATAATGTTGAGTCTAAGGAAGGAAGAAGACATATTTATTTCAGCAACCTCGAAATATTAGACGCGTGAAATTTCTAGGATGATTATATCAAGAACAGGAAGGAGGAAGAGCAGGACGAGGAGGAGGGTGGAGGAGGGGAAGTGGAGGTAGAGTGGTGGGGGAGGGGGGGCGAATGAAAGTGGAGGGGGAGTAGGAGAGGTGAGGAATAACAGCAGGAGGAGGGAAAAAAGTAAGAGTATAATAATAAGAAGAAAAAAAGAGAATAGAAAGAATATTACCCGGAGGAGGAGAAGAAAAATAAAAAGAAGAGTAGGAGGAGGATGGAAGGGAAAAAAAAAGAAGAAATGGGGGGTATGAAGAGAAGGAGAGCCAGGAAAAGGTGGAGGATGAGAAGTAGGAGTAGGAGAGGAAAACGTAGAATGAGGAGGAGGCAGCAGAAGCAATAATAATGATACAAATAAAATGAAGATGAGGAGAAAGAAGGAGAAAACCACAACAATAACACCACCACCACCACCACTACCACCACCACCACTACCAACCCACCTTATGAGAATTCTTGGAGTGGGTACTGTTGAAGATCCTGGAGATGCGGGAGATTTTGGTGAGCACGGCGGCGTAGCAGACTGAGTAGCTGAAGCCGAGGAAGAACCTGGTGAGGCCGCAGGATATCTTGTTGGGGGGCGCCACGATGATGAAGCTCATGAGGAAGGACAGCAGGATCCCCCCCAGCAGGATGTAGGACAGCTCCCTGGAGGCGGCCTTGATCACTGGGGTCTCCAAGTGTACCCAGAAGATGATGCCAACTAGCACGGTGCTAAAGATTCCTGCAGGGAGGGAAGGGGAGGGTGAGAGGGAGGGGGAGTGCTTGTGAAGAGTAGAAATGAGTGTTTGTGGGAGTGCTGAGTGCTTGTGGAAGGTAGCAATGGGTGTTTGTGGGAGTGCTGAATGCTTGGGAGGGTAGAAATGGGTGTTTGTGGAAGTGCTGAATGCTTGGGAGGGTAGAAATGGGTGTTTGTGAGAGTGTTGAGTGCTTGGGAGGGTAGAAATGGGTGTTTATGGGAGTGGTGAGTGCTTGTGGAGGGTAGAAATGGGTGTTTGTGGAGTGGTGAGTGTTTGTGGAGGGTAGACATGAGTATTTCTGAGAGTGGTGAGTGCTTGGGAGGGTTGAAGATAGGAGTGGTGAATATTTGGAGGAGGAAGAAGATAGATACTTGCGAAGAGACACGGGCAGAGATATCCAGAGAAAGAGTAGCTGTGGGAGACGCATGCTTACCGAGGCTGGCCAGGGCGAGGGAGGTGATGGACCAGCGGCTCCTGTAGTCGATGGATTTCTCCTCCTTAGGCACGCATCGCTGGCGGCCCGGGTCAGGCAGCATGCACTCTGAGCAGTCGTGGCACCTCCCCTCCGTGGTATTGTAGTACTGGTCGTGGCGGCAGTCTTTGCAGCTCCAGCAACACGAGTCTTGAGCCTGTGGACACGCGACAGTGAGAACCATGTCATGTTTTTTACTTTACTTTTATTTAATTTTTTATTATTGTTATTATTATTATTTTTTTATGTTAGCAAGGAAAAAAAAAAGGATCCCCCAGAGTGCCAGTCCCAAAAACAGGTCAGAAGAGTTATCCAAATTTAGAGGATAAGTGTCTTGAAACCTCCCTCTTGAAAGAATTCAGTTCATAGGATGGAGGAAATATGGAGGCTGCTAGGGAGCTCCACAGTTTACCAGAAAAAGGGATAAAAGATTGAGAATACTGGTTAACTCTTGCATCAGAGAGGTGGACAGAATAGGGTGAAAAAAAAAAAGTAGAAAGCTATTGGAATGGTGATATTTGGCCAACTGTACAATTGGAATGATGATATTTGGCCAAGTGTGCTATTGCAATGTTGATATTTGGCCAAGTTTGCTGTTAAAGGTGTTGATATTTGGCCAAGTGTGCTATTGGAATGTTGATATTTGGCCAAGTTTGCTGTTAGAGGTGTTGATATTTGGCCAAGTTTGCTATTGAAATGTTGATATTTGGCCAAGTTTGCTGTTAGAGGTGTTGAGTGGAAGTAGCGTGAGGGTGTTGATGGTTGAATGGCTCACAGAGGCGGAGTTTGCAGTCTCTGAAATGAGGATACTGCGATTTTCTATAGGAGTGACGAGGTTGTAATAAATTATGTACGAATACTTCAGAGGCACAATGTACGCACGTGTGTTTGGGGGTAAAGCTTACAGAAAGGGACTGAGGGACACATGGCGGATGGAAGCGTGTCATGTCAGGTTAACTTTGCTACTGGGATGCTTGGGAGTAGCGTGAGATAGCTAGTCACTTACTGCATTGAAGCTCGTATACTGAAGCCCTTCCAGGAGTGACGAGACTGGACTAAATCAGGAAAGAATGTAGCAGGTAGAAGCGTGTGATGTTTGGTTAACTTTGCTAATGGGTTCTTGAAAGTAGAGTGAGACAGATACCTACTGTGTTTAAGTTCGTATATTGAAGTGGAGTGACGAGGCTGGACTAAGTCAGGAAGGGATACATCAGAGGCACAATGTACATCGGCTTCGGGACAAATAGAGAGGAAGACTGAGGTGGTGTAGCCGTGTCAAGAGTAGATACGAGGAGCGTGTGATGGATGGATGCTGTAGATGGATATACCTGGCAGGAGAAAGAGAGGAAGGCCTAAGAGAAGGTATATGAAAGAAGAAAAGCTTGCAGTAGGTGACTAAGGTGATCTGGACATGTTAACAGCAGAGGTGAAGAGTATGTGGGGAGGAGGATGCTGGCGATGGATCTACTTAGCAGGAGAGAGAGGAAGACCTGAGAGAAAGCTTATAGATGCAGTGAAAGAGGGCATTATGCTTGTAATGTATGTGACTGAGGTGGTCTGGATATATTAGGAAAGAAGAGGTGGTTTAGTTACGTCAAGGAGTGTGTGGGGAGGAGGATGGAAATATCTACCCTGCAGGAAAAAGAGAAGAAGACTTAAGAGGATGCAGTGAGAGAGAACATGCATGGGTGTGACTGAGGAAGGCGCAGAAGACTGAGTGTGTTGGAGAAGGTTTGGGGAAAAGAGGGGAGGACTGGAGGCGTGCAGAGGGCGTCACTCACCGGCACGCGCTCCTGGGTCGGCCCGCAGGGAGTCCCGCAGGAAGACTCGGGGAAGTCAGACCCGCGGCGGTACTTGAGGGGCGCCGCGGTGAGGTTGAGCTGCGGAGCCTTCCCCGTGATGTCTGTGGGAGGAGGGACGGTGAGGCGCCGGCAACGCTAGTGTAGTTCATAACGGTGGCTAATGCAAATGTTCATATTACGCATTTTCCAAGAAGTAGACAGATAAAGTTGATAATGGTTGGTTGGCAGATTAGGAGAGTAGGAGTGGAATGCATTACGGAAGAGATAAGATGAAAAAATGAGACGGTTTGGTCACGTAGCAGGAAGAGAAGACCAGAAATTGATTAAGAGCCTGTAGGAAACCAGTTGAGGGAAAGACAGAGAGTGAAATGGAGGGATGGAATTGTGGTAGAACTGCAAAGGATGGGAGGCACAGAGGAAGATGCAAGGAACAGAAACAACTGGAGGAGACTCGTTCATGGCGCCAACCCCCTCACTCTACACAAACGGCGAAATGAGAAGAAAGGTTGGAAGACAAGCGCGTTGGGGACTTACTGAAGTAGCTGCCCACGGGTATCCACTCGTAGTCGTCGTAGTCTTGCACCTTCTGGTAATTGAAGACCGTGTACCGCGCCGGGCCGGACCCCGCGGCCGTGAAGCGGAAGGTCTCGTTGCTCAGATCTGCGTGGAGGGAGAGGGAGGCATTATGTACTTGTCTTTCCTTCAGGTTGTCACTCCCTCAGGTGATCAGTGTGGTCAGTGCCGTAGTGTGTCCCGCCCCGCTGCCTGACCGGCGTACCGTACCTGTGAAGGACACGTCACGCAGGTGCTGCAGCAGGTGGTGGCCGTGCAGGTGTCCGCCGTGCGCCATGGCCTCGCACAGCCTCTCCTCTCCCCCACATTCCTCCTCCCACATGGAGTGCAGGGCGTGGGCGAAGGCCATCACGGCGCCCCTCACGAAGTGCAGCCACGGCTCGTGCGGGTAAGGCTTGAAGCTCGCCTGGCTGGGCTTAGGCTCGCTTTCCAGGCTGCGGGCGCTGCGGGGGAGGACGGGACTTGAGGT
>NC_087162.1:13742947-13745447 GCF_035594125.1 Scylla paramamosain | reverse complement strand
AGGAGAAGGAAGCGTTAAGAGAATGAGTAACAAAAAGGTCTGGTGGAGCTGAGGTGAGCGTCAGGAAGCAAGATGTCCAGGGAAGGATTCACGGTGTCCCTGGCTATGAGGCGCGCTAGGGAAGGCCAGGGCGCTTAGGACACTTAGGGAAGGCGCTGGGTTAAAGGGGAAGCCTCTACCTGCCCTCACAAGTAACCAGGTGGGGATGTGACCAGGGGAACAAGTGGAAAAATAGGTAGATATGTAATTAAGTATATAAACAGGTGTAGGTAAGGCAGTGAGGGAGGTGGAATGGATTTTTGAGTTTAACTTGGGTATGTAAGTGTGTGTGTGTGTGTGTGTGTGTGTGTGTGTGTGTGTGTGTGTGTGTGTGTGTGTGTGTGTGTGTAAATGGGCAGAAGAACAGGTGGGGAAAAAGTCGGTAGAGAAATAGGTAGATATATGACCCAGCTATAAACCTATTTTTCCAAGTTGTGTAGGGAAGATAGTGATGAAGGCAGGAGGTGTGATAGGGTGTACCTGTGTGTGTAGGTGTGTATGTACGTGCGTGAATAATCAACGGAACAGAAGGAAAATGGGTGGATGGGTAGATAAGCAGGTGGTGTAGCTGAGGCAATGATGAGTGGAGATATGAAGGTAGGAGGTGTAGGTGTTTCAGGGTGTACCTGTGTGTAGGTGTGTGTGTACGTGAGGGTAATCAACACAAGAGGTGAATAGCGGTGGAAAAACACGTACAGAGACAGGTGGTGTGGCAGAGAATGTTTAGTACGTGCACTTATGAAGGTACGTGTTGTAGGATGGACGTGTGAATGTAGGTGTGTGTTTACTGGAGATGTACCTGGACTGTACGTGTGGGTAATGAACACAACAGGTGGGAATACAGGTACAGAAGCAGGTGGTGTAGGAAACACTACAATACGTAAAGTTATGACGGTACGTGTTTTAGGGTGTACGTGTATATGCACATGGAGGGTACGTGAGGATAATCAACACAACAGGTGGAAGAACACGCACAGAAACAGGTGGTGAAGGAAAGACTACAACACGTGAAGTTATGAAGGTGGGAGGTGTGTTAAGGTGTTATGGAGTGTGTGTGTGTGTGTGTGTGTGTGTGTGTGTGTGTAAGTGGAGTGTACGTGGAGTAATCAACAACAGGTGGGAAAACAGACACAGGAGCAGGTGGTAGTGATTCAAGTTATGAAGGTAGAATGTGTTAAGGTGTTACAGGGTGTACGTGTGTGTGTGTGTGTGTGTGTGTGTGTGTGTGTGTGTGTGTGTGTGTGTGAGGAAAAAGGGTGAGGAAAGGCCACAACCTACACGTCTTCACCTTTCATATCGGATGTGATCAATAATTCGTGCCAACCCCCGCAACAGGTGAGGGCTCCAGCCGCCTGCATTCTGGCTCCTCCTCCTCCTCCTCCTCTTCCTCCTCCTCCTCCTCCTCCTCCTCCTCCTCCTCCTCATCCTCCATCCTCGGTCTCATCATACCTGCTTTCTTCTTATTTTTTTTTTATCTTGTTTTTGTTCTTGTTGTTTTTTGTTGCTGTTGTGTTTGGTGTGTGTAGTGTTTCTTCTTCTTCTTCTTCTTCTTCTTCTTCCTCGTCCTCCTCGTTCTTCTCCTCCTCCTCCTCTTCCTCTTCCTCTTCCTCTTCCTCTTCCTCTTCCTCTTTCTCTTCTTCCTCCTCCTTGTCCTCCTCCTCTTCCTCTTTTTTCTTAATTTTTCATGTTATCTCCTATTTTTCAACCGATCTTGTCTTCCTTCACCCACCACCACTCCTCCTCCTCCTCCTCCTCCTCCTCCTCCTCCTCCTCCTCCTCCTCCTCCTCCTCCACAGGTGCGTCAGGAAGGCAAATTTGTAAACAAGAGGATTTACAGGAGCTGTGCCGTTCATCTCTTGTTTACGATCGATTTGGTGTGGTCGTATTTTCCTCTCTCTCTCTCTCTCTCTCTCTCTCTCTCTCTCTCTCTCTCTCTCTCTCTCTCTCTCTCTCTCTCTCTCTCTCTCTCTCTCTCTCTCTCTCTCTCTCTCTCTCTCTCTCTCTCTCTCTCTCTCTCTCTCTCTCTCTCTCTCTCTCTCTCTCTCTCTCTCTCTCTCTCTCTCTCTCTCTCTCTCTCTCTCTCTCTCTCATCTCCTGTCTATTTTCCGTCCCCCTTTTCCTCCTCCTCCTCCTCCTCGCTTCCGTTTCCTCCTCATCATCTTTCCCTTTCCTCTTCCCCATTTCCTCTCACCCCTCTGTTTGTTTCCTTCCTCTCTCTCTCTCTCTCTCTCTCTCTCTCTCTCTCTCTCTCTCTCTCTCTCTCTCTCTCTCTCTCTCTCTCTCTCTCTCTCTCTCTCTCTCTCTCTCTCTCTCTCTCTCTCTCTCTCTCTCTCTCTCTCTCTCTCTCTCTCATATTTACTCTCTTCCTCCTCGTTTCACTGTCTTTTCTTCTCTTTTTCTGTCTCCCTCTCTTTTTATCTTTCATTCTTTTCTTTCTTTTACTATATATCTATCTATCTTT
>NC_087162.1:13712947-13740447 GCF_035594125.1 Scylla paramamosain | reverse complement strand
GGCAGCAGGAGACAGACGCAGCAGCTGTACCAAGAGAGGCAGTGCTGGCCTGAGAGCCCCCGCCTCCCGCACCATTGATCTGCCTCCCCACCAGCCCCCCCACAACCACCTGCTGAGCGCGACCGCCACCTGTGACGCACCTCCTGCCCCCTCCCTCCCCCTCCCACCGCAGGCCAGAGAGGTGATGGTGGAGGCCGCGGGGGCCCCGGGTGGCTGCCTGCCCAGGTGAGGCTCCCGCCCCGACGCCGCTGCACCGCTGGATGGGGGGCGGCGCGCCCAGGCCTGCCGCTGCCGCCGCCGCAGGAGGGTGCCCGGGGCTTCCCTCTCACGTAGTCGTCGCCGCTCCTGGCACCCATTGCCACGCGGAGTGTGGGCGGGGAGGGGGCGGGGGCGGCTGACAGAGAAGCCAACACCAGCAACAGTAGCGGGGCAGAAGCGGCCAGGGCAGCAGCCAGGGCGCTCGGAGCGGTGCTGCGCCGCCGACAGTTTGTGGGTCGGCGCGCGGTGACCGAACCCCATGTGAGCGTCTCCTCCTGCCCCCGACGACGCAACAGCTTAGGTGAGTCCCCCCTGTACCCCATCCTGCCCCTGCCCCTTCCCTCTCCCCGCCACTGCCCACGCTGCTGACCCCACCACCACTACCCACGCCACTGTCACCCCCACCATCGCCTCCCACACTGTTGCCCACGCCTCGCCATGTCTGTCCAGAGCACTCACCACAGTACTGTACCCATACCACCGACTCTAACACCACATCAACACCATTGCCACACCAACACGCCACCACCACCACCACATTACTAACACCACTACCACACCAACACAACTACCACACCACCAACAACATCAGTACCACGGCAACACAACCACCACACCAACAACACCATTACTACACTAACACCACTCACCCAACCAGACCATACCTCACCCCTCATCTACCTACACACACACACACACACACACACACACACACACACACACACACACACACACACACACACACACACACACACACACACACACACGTCAACACAGCCCAGCACCCCACGCCTGCAGCCCGTCCGTCCCACACAGCCCACGTGCTCCGCCCACATCCACGCACCCACGCACTCAAACCTTACCTCACCTCCCAACCCTGCTCCACCACATCCCACCCACGCCCATAGCGGGGTATATACGAGTGAATTAACGTATGTTTCTGTCAGCTATACCTCATAACCTCGGTGGCGCCTTTCCATTTCCAGCACAGGTAGATTACTTTGGGACTTTTCACCTGGATAGTTATTTTTGCAGAGTGTAACTGGGGGATTTGCTCTTGAACGAATCGCCGCGTGGTGTGTGAGTGCATGTGTGTGTGTGGGGGGGGGGTACGTACGTAGGTATAAATGTACCCCACAGAGAGAGAGAGAGAGAGAGAGAGAGAGAGAGAGAGAGAGAGAGAGAGAGAGAGAGAGAGAGAGAGAGAGAGGTGCGTTAAAGCTGCTCAAGATAAGAATCGATATCTCTTCATGTTTATGCTTTGAGTGTCAGTTCCAGGGGATGGGCTAGTGAGGGGTGAGGGGAGAGTAGGGGTGACTGGCAATATTTTTCACCCCTTCCCTCTTCCCTCTTCCCTCTTTCCACCCCACCTTACCTCCCGTGCCATATTTATGCTTAATTTATTGCAGGTTCTCGGAAGATGGAATGGAACCGCTCCTTAAGTGATCGTGTTGACAGATTTTCATGTTTGTTTACCTTGTTTATCCTTACCTGGCGTGACTGTTACCTGTACTCCTCTCCCTCCTCTCCTCTCTCCTCAGACATCCATAACCATCCATAGTTTCCACACTCCACCAAAACCTAGCCTTTCTACTCCTCATCCACTTCCAACTCCTCTTCATTCTCTTTCTCTTCCTTCGCTCTCTTTTGTTTTTTTTTCTCACTCTTCCTTCTTTCTTCTTCCTTATTGATGATTTATGTTGTGTTGTGCGCGCGCGCGCGCGAGTGTGTGTGTGTGTGTGTGTGTGTGTGTGTGTGTGTGTGTGTGTGTGTGTGTGTGTGTGTGTGTGTGTGTTTATTGTTTGTTTGTTTGTTTTGATGTTTCCTCCCTTTTTTCTCTCTCCTTTCTCCTCCCTCCTTCTCCTCCTCCACCTCCTCCTCCTCCTCCTCGTCCTCCTCCTCCTCCTGTTCATATGTCTATTATTGTTATTATTAATAATAATAATGATAATAATAATAATAATAATGATAACAATAATAATAATAATAATAATAATATTATTATTATTATCATTATTATTATTATTATTATTATTATTATTATTATTATTATTATTATTATTATTATTATCATCATCATCATCAGTATTATTATTATTATTATTATTATTATTATTATTATTATTATTATTATTATTATCATTATTATTATTATTATTATTATTATTATTATTATTATTATTATTATTATTACTATCCAATTTTTTTCATATCCATAACTCATATTGCTGAGAAAATCTGCCGTCTATAATTTCTCTCTCTCTCTCTCTCTCTCTCTCTCTCTCTCTCTCTCTCTCTCTCTCTCTCTCTCTCTCTCTCTCTCTCTCTCTCTCTCTCTCTCTCTCTCTCTCTCTAAGCGTTTAATTCTCGCCGCCTGACCTTCAACGCGCCCTCCAAACGCTTAAGTTTTCACGCGCTCACGAACGTCCCCTCTACGAACGCCTCGCTCAAGCTTCTTTCGCTCAACGCACGAACACTTGAACGCTTAAACGCTCGAACGCTGAACGCCGTCTGATACGTAAACCGTTCGTGTATAGATCTGGATGGATAGTGCTCTCTCTCTCTCTCTCTCTCTCTCTCTCTCTCTCTCTCTCTCTCTCTCTCTCTCTCTCTCTCTCTCTCTCTCTCTCTCTCTCTCTCTCTCTCTCTCTCTCACAGATCACAGACAAGCAATACGGACTCGTACCCGGAGAAAGAGGAGGAGGAGGAGGAGGAGGAGGAGGAGGAGGAGGAGGAGGAGGAGGAGGAGGAGGAGGAGGAGGTGGTGGTGGTGGTGGAAGAGGAGGAGGAGTACAAGTAAGGAAAAAGAAGTGGAGATAAGGAGTGGAGGTGAAGGAAGAGAAGGACTGAAGGAGTCTTGTGTAGGGATTTAGAGAGATGGGGCATGAAAGGGAAGGAAGGGAGAGAAGGGAGGGGAGAGAGTGGAAAGGAGGAAAGGGAAGGGAGGGGAGAGGAGGGAAGGGGAGAAGAAAAGGGAAAGGGAAAGTGAAGAGAGGTTAGGAGAGTTCTAGAAGGAAGGATTGTTGTGTGAAGGGAAAGAAGGGGAGAAGGAAAGGAAATGAAAAGAAAGAGGAAGGAAAAGGAAGGGAAGGGAAGATAAGTGTTTTTTAGCAGGTGGAAGGAATGTTGTTGGGTAGTGGAAGAGGCAATGTTGTAGAAATATAAGGCGTGTTGTGGATGAATGCATGTTATAGCCGGTTGTTAGAGATGGAAGAGGTGCAAGACTGTGTTGTAGGAAGTGGAAGAAATAGAAGAATGGTGCATGTGGAGGTGTGTTGAAAAGGGTGGAAGAGGAGGTATTCTTAGAGATGGAAGAGGTGGAAGGATGTTTACTGAAGTGGAAGACAATGTTGTAAGAAGTGAAGGAAGTGTGTTGATGTGGAATAGTGTTGCAGAAAGCTGCAGAGGAGGTGTTGTTAGAGATGGAAGGGCGAGTATTGTGTTTGTGGAATCAGGTGTGTTGAATCAGGTGAAAACAGTGTTGTAAGAAGTAGAGGAGACTGAGTGTTGCATATGGAGGTGTGTTGCAGAAGGTGGAACAGGTGTTGGTAGAGATGGAAGACTGAATGTTGTGTTGCATGTGTGACAGTGTTGTTGAATATGGAACACAGTGCAGCAACAGGTGGAAAAGTGTTGGAGTAAGTGAAATAGTGTTGCAAGAGATGGAACTATATGTGTTGTGTTGCAGGAAGAAATTTGTGTTACAGATGGAAAAAAAGTGTGTTGTAGGAATCAGTGTTGGAGTTGAAATAGTGTTAAATTAAGTTGGGTAGGAACTGTTGCAGAATGTGGAAGAAATAGTTTTGTGTTGCAGGAGGAGGAAGGAAAAATGTTGCAGAAATATGTGTGCAAAGATGGACAAAAATGTGTTGCAGGAATCAAAATGTTGAAAGAGGTGAAATAGTGTTAAATTAAGCGGAATAGGGAGTATTGCAGGAAGTGGAGGTTGTGTGAAGTCTTGTGTTGCGGAAGGTGGAATATGAAGTGTTGCAGAAAGTAGTGTTGTAAATATAGGAAAAAATAAGTGTTTTGCATAAATCAGTGTTTGAGATGGAATAGTGTTGAATTAGATGTGATAGGGAGTGTTGCAGGAGGTGGAAGAAGGAACTTATGTTGCGGGAGATGGAATATGAAGTGTTGTAGAAGGAAAAGTGTTGCAGGAATAGAAGAGTGTATCAATAGGTTTAAGAAAATGTGTTGCGTTCTGCAAGAATTAGTGTTGAGGGAAGTGGAATTGTGTTGAATGTAGTGGAATGAACAGTGTTGCAGAAAGTGAGATAGTGTTGCGTGAGATGGAATGAGTGTTGCAGGAGGTGTTGCAGAGTGTGGAAGAAAGAGGAATAAGGGAGCGTAGTGTTGCAATGGATAGGATAGGCTGTGTTGCAAGAAAAAAAAACTGTTGTAGAAGATAGAAGAGGGAGTTGAAGAGAGAGCATAATAGAAGATAGAAAAAAATAAGTTGCTGAAAGTTTAAGTGTTGCGTTGAGGAATGTAGTGTGTTGCAGGAAACCGATTGAATAAGTGTTGCAGAAGATAGAAGAGGGAGTGAAAGAGAGAGTATGATAGGAAATAAGATAGCAAAGTGCTGCAAAAAAAAGAATGTTGCAGTTAAGGTTAAATAAGAGATGCTACATTGAAGAAGGTAGTGTGTTGCTGAAGACAAAATGAAAAAGTGTTGTAGGAATTCAAATAGTAATAATGATAATATGTTGCAGGAAACAGAATAAAAAGAAGTGTTGCAGACCGTAGAATGTTGCAGGAAACTTAATAAAAAATGTCTATTGCCAAAGACATTCAACACGTAGAATGAAGACCATGCACGTGTAATTGAATCTGACGCTCTTTAAAAAAACTGGAGATGACAACGACGACAATAATAACAATGATAATGACGACAGTGATGACAATGATAATGATGATAATGATGATGATGATAATGATGATGATGACAGCTGTGATTATGGTATATTAAGACCTTGCGTATGTAACTGAATATAATGATCTTTTAAAAACTGGAGATGACGATAATAATAATGGTGATAATGATGTTAATGATGGTAATGATGATGATGGTGATGATGGCAGCAGTGATAATGATAGGTCGATTAAGACCTTGCACATGCAACTGAATATAATGATCTTTTAAAAACTGGAGATGACGATAATAATGATAATGGTGATGATGATAATGATGATGATGATGATAGATTAAGACCTTGCACATGTAACTGAATATAATGATCTTTTAAAAACTGGAGATGGCGATAATAATAATGGTGATGATGGTGGTGGCAGTGGAGGTGGTGGTGGTGCAGGATCACGCGGGGCAGTGCCAAGGATGAATGGCCTGTCAAAGTACGCTAATAGGCTTTTTATAAAACTTGTGACAGATATTAATTAATGACCATTAATAGGCTGTACAGACATAGACGACCAGACAGACAGACAGACAGACAGACAGACACTCACGTCACCTCATGGTCTGGTAAAACTTTACTCAGCCTAACTTTCAACTACTATGATCTTTATTAATACTTTCATTGCTATTTGGCACGTTGTTCCTCACTCACTAACTTCGAGACGCAGAGAAAGTAAAAATAATAGTCGTAGATTAATTATTCTTTAAGATAACCTAACTCTTTCTAACTAATATTTCATTCTTCAGTCCTTTTTTCTATTTGTCACGCCTTTCCTCTTTCACTAACGATTAGATACACAAAAGGTAAAAAAAAAAAAATACTAGGTTAATTCTTTAAGCTAATCTAACTCTTTTTAACTACAATTGTCATCCTTCATTCTTTCACTTCTATTTGCCACGCCTCTCCTCAGTCACTAACCACTGAGAAATTTCCTCTTGTTCTGCAGTTGGTTGGTCAAGGGATGGAAGGTTAGATTAAGAGAACCCTCAGGGATAGGAACCAAAAAATTAAAAGCTACTATAAAAGAAGGAAAAAGAGGCCGAATATATAAATATAGGTACTTGATTATGTTTTCCTATAAGTGAAAGAGAGAATTAACTGGCCAAAGGTTATAGGATTAAATTGAAGAATCCTCAGAGATAAGAAAAAGATGATAAATTAATTAATAAATAAATAAAAGAAGGAAAAGAGGAGGAAGTAAATATAGATACTTGATTCTGTTTTCCTATAAGTGAAGGAGGGAATTGACTTGCAAAAGGGTACAGGATTAAGTGAAAGAATCCCTAAAGATAGTTAAGACCACGTAGCTGTGTCAGGGTCACCAGGGAAGTGTGTGGGAGCGCTTGTGGATCTGCAGACGTGGGTTCGAATCCTGCTTATGGTTTGGATGAGTTTACATTTTTTTTTTTCTCTAAGTAACGCGAAATGATGATAGATGAATAGGTTATCATTATTATTATTATTATTATTATCATTATTATTATTATTATTATTATTATTATTATTATTATTATTTATTTATTTATTTATTTATTTATTTATTTACTTATTCAATTTTATGTAAAGGAGAGAAAGACCCAGTTTATATGTACGAATGCTTAATTTTTTTCTACTATACGCCAAATGATAATAGATGAATAGATTATTGCTATTATTATTATTATTATTATTATTATTATTATTATTATTATTATTATTATTATTATGATGATGATGATGATGATGATTATTATTATTATTATTATTATTATTATTATTATTATTATTATTATTATTATTATTATTATTATTATTATTACTACTACTACTACTACTACTACTACTACTACTACTACTACTACTACTACTGCTACTGCTACTACTACTGCTACCACTACTACTACTACTGCTGCTA
Source organism: Scylla paramamosain (assembly GCF_035594125.1). Taxonomy (NCBI): domain Eukaryota; kingdom Metazoa; phylum Arthropoda; class Malacostraca; order Decapoda; family Portunidae; genus Scylla; species Scylla paramamosain. The sequence goes on along the minus strand of NC_087162.1, from coordinate 13,733,376 downwards.
CTACTTCTACTACTAGAGTGAAAACTAATTCAGGAAAAATAAGTGTTAAAGGCCCGTTAATTGTGTCTCTTATTAAAGAAAAACGAAAAAGAAGAAAAGAAGAGGCAATTCAGGATTGACAGATAGGTAGATGCACGCCCCCAGTGACTCACATGTGTGTTGTAAATGAGACAGTAACAGAAGAAATAGATTAGTAAATAAGAAGTATCAGACATGTACACGCGTTTACTTCATATTTATTTATTGTTATTTTTATTTATTACGTTCAGATCATTCAAATGTTTCATAATGTATAGTTTTTTTTTTTTTTTTGCGTGTCAGAAAGAAAACCAGACTACTGTACGGAAATGAATAGGTATAAAGAGATGAAAAAAGAAAAAGAAAAACTAACCAACTAACAAAACAATTAACTAGCTAAACCAACCAGCCAGCCAACCAAGCAACTAACTAACCAACTAACTAAGTAAATAAATAAATACTTAAATAAATGAAAATATGGAAAGGACAGAAGCTCACTCCCAATGCCATTCTTCTAAAAGACATGGAAGAAGAACCAGAAGTGATAAGTAACCTACCTAGACATACGTACAGGAGACGCCGGCCAGGACTGTGTTGGTGAGGGACAGTGACGGCCAGTCCCCGGGGTGTCTGGCCCATGAATCCGGTAACTGGTGCATTGGTGTCAAAAGTTGCAGTAATTCGTTAGTCATTTGTTGCGGTCTAATGTTAACTTGGCGCCAAATTAACGAAGCAGATACGTTGACAATACATTGACAAAAAAAAAAAAAATCATTATGGATTTCTGCATAAAAATAATCCATGTAACGTTAATTTATTGAATACGAAAAAAAAAAAAGAAATTTCAACACACACACACACACACACACACACACACACACACACACACACACACACACACACACACACACACACACACACACACACACACACACACACATACACATTCAAATGATCGATACAAACTGAGTTAATCACAACCAAGAAGGCCCAGGTTCGAATCCCGGGCGCGGCGAGGCAAATGGGCGAGCCTCTCACAGTGTGTAACCCCTGTTCACCTAGCAGCAAGTAGGTACGGGATGTAACCGGAGGGGCTGTGACCTCGCTGTCCCGGTGTGTGGTGTGTCAGTGGTGTCAGTCCTACTCAAAGATCGGTCACTATGAGCTCTGAGCTCTTTCCGTAGGGGAACGGCTGGCTGGGTGACCAGCAGACGACCGTAGGTGAATCACACACACACACACACACACACACACACACACACACCTTCAGATGATCGATACAAAATGAGTTAATCGCGAAAATGATTGAATATCACTACACGTATTAAATAAAATGATCGATATACACTTTATTCAACATTAAAATCTATACAAGACCATATACGCACGGGAGCTTTAAGAAGACGAGAGAGAGAGAGAGAGAGAGAGAGAGAGAGAGAGAGAGAGAGAGAGAGAGAGAGAGAGAGAGAGAGAGAGAGAGAGAGAGAAAGTTAATGAAGTTAGGTTTGGTTAAGTTTTGTTAGGTTAGGTTAGGTTGAGTTTGGCTAGGTTAGATTAGGTTAGGTAAGATTTGGTTAAGTTAGGTTAGGTTAAGTTTGGTTAGGTTAGGATAGGTTAGATTAGATTAGGTTAGGTTAGGTTAAGTTTGGATAGGATAGGTTAGGTTAGTTGAGTTTGGATAGGTTAGGTTAGGTTTGCTTATGTTTGGTTAGGTTAGTCTAAGCTTGGGTAGACTAGGTTAGGTTAGGTTTAATTAGGTTAGGCTAAGTTTGGTTAGGCTAGGCTAGGTTTGGTTATGTTTGGTTAGGTCAGGTTGGGTTGTGTTATACAGATCTGAGTCCGAGAGGTTAACTAAGGTTAGGCTAGATTAAGTTTGGTGTCAGATAGTTTGGACTGTAGTAGTTAGGATTAATTAGGTTATTAATGGAGGGTATTGGGCTTGTTAGGCATAAAGGTTACATTAGGTTAGGATATAAGTGGTTAATCCTAAGCTTGTTTGGACCACACCTTAGAGTACGTTGGGGTAGAAATGGGTCTTGGCTAGATTGGGCTAGATATCATATATGTAGGGCTACAATTGCAAGGTTTTTTTTGGTACTTTGGGCTAGAGAATATGATATAGGAAAAAAAAAAAGATGATTTTAGGATAGTTTCGGCTAGACTTCGATATATTGGGCTAAATAAGAAGGTTTTGCGCTACTTTGGGCTAGAGATTAAGAAAGTATAGGGGTAAAAAGGAAGGTTTTGGGGTAGTTTGGATTGTACGAGTATGTTAGGTTGAATAGGGATAGAAAAGGTTTTATTAGGCTAGTTTGGATCATACGTTTGGGAAGACTGTGCTAGAAAAGAAGGTTTTGGGCTATTTTGGTCATATGTTAGGGAAGGACGTGCTAGAAAAGGTTTTGGGCTATTTTGGGCTAAATATCAGGATGGATTGGGCTAGAGATGGGTGGGAGTAGGGTTAAGCGAGGCAGTGGCGGTGACGCGGGGCTGACCTCACCTGTTTGGCGGCGTGATTAAAGGTAATGCCTGTGACGTGAGGCGACTTGATTACCTGGCGTGTGTGTGTGTGTGTGTGTGTGTGTGTGTGTGTGTGTGTGTGTGTGTGTGTGTGTGCGCGCGCGCGTTTCGATTCTGACGTGGTTTTTTTTTTCCTTCCCTCTGTGTTCTCTATACGTAATGGCTCTCTCTCTCTCTCTCTCTCTCTCTCTCTCTCTCTCTCTCTCTCTCTCTCTCTCTCTCTCTCTCTCTCTCTCTCTCTCTCTCTCTCTCTCTGCACCGTGCATTCAATCTGCCATCAATTTGTGCCTCATATGTATTGCATTGCTTCGTATTTCCACTGATGCATTTTCCATCGTTTTATTTATTTATTTATTCCTATTTTCCCCCTTTACCTTCTCATCACTTGCACCTGTGTTGGGGGCTGCCTCAGGTGTGCCGGGAACCTAAGGTGGGGGTGGAGGCGGTGCTCCCTTCGTGTTCTGGTATCATTACTTTTATTATTATTATTATTATTATTATTATTATTATTATTATTATTATTATTGTTGTTTTTGTTATTATTATTATTATTATTATTATTATTATTATTATTATTATTATTATTATTATTATTATTGTTGTTTTTGTTATTATTATTATTATTATTATTATTATTATTATTATTATTATTATTATTATTATTATTATTATTGTTGTTCTGTGTGTGTGTGTGTGTGTGTGTGTGAGAGAGAGAGAGAGAGAGAGAGAGAGAGAGAGAGAGAGAGAGAGAGAGAGAGAGAGAGAGAGAGAGAGAGAGAGAGAGAGAGAGAGAGAGAGAGAGAGAGAGAGAGAGAGAGTTGAATATTTTTTTATTTTCTCATTCATTTTTTTACCAACGAGTACTTTTTATGAGTACAATTTTGCCTCTCTCTCTCTCTCTCTCTCTCTCTCTCTCTCTCTCTCTCTCTCTCTCTCTCTCTCTCTCTCTCTCTCTCTCTCTCTCTCTCTCTCTGTGTGTGTGTGTGTGTGTGTGTGTGTGTGTGTGTGTGTGTGTGTGTGTGTGTGTGTGTGTGTGTGTGTGTGTGTGTGTGTGTTGCGTGCATGCGTACGTGCGCGCCCGCGTAGGACGAGTAATGAGCACGTGAATAGCGTGTGAGTGAAACACCATTGATCGGGTATAGAAGAAAAAGACGGAGAGGAGAGAGAGAAAGAAGAGAAGACGAAGAAGAAGAAGAAGAAGAAGAAGAAGAAGAGGAGAATATAAATACACATCATAGTAGGCGACTTTTTACCGTGGAGAAAAGACGCCATTTGTGGATGTAAATATTGGTAAATTCCCCCCATCCATCCATCTATCCATCCATCCATCCCCTCACAGAAAAGATGTTTAAAGGTTATCTTCACTACCCCTTTTCCTCCCCTTCCAAGGTTGTCTTCCATTTCTTCTGCCCCCCCCAAGAGAAAATTGTTTAAAGGTTGTCTTCACTACCCCTTTTCCTCCCCTTCCAAGGTTGTCTTCACTACCCCTTTTCTCCCCCTTCCAAGGTTGTCTTCACTACCTATTTTCTTTCCATTTCTTCCGTTTTCTTCCTAAGGCTCCATCCTCTCGAGAAAAAAGATGTTTAAAGGCTATCTTCACTACCCTCTTTTATCCCCCTTTTTAGGTTGTCTTCACTGCCCCTCTTCCCCTTCACTACTCCTTTTCTTCCATTAATTTTCTTCCCTTTTCTGCCTAAGAACCTCCCATCCATCCATCCGCCAGAGAAAAAGATGTTTAACGGTTGTCTTCACTACTCCTCTTCTTCCCCTGTCTTCCTAGGTTGTCTTCACTACTCCTCTTCTTCCCCTGTCTTCCTAGGTTGTCTTCACTATCCCTTTTCTTCCCATTTCTCTCCTTTTCTGCCCCTATTCCATCTCTTTCCCCTCATCTTCGACATTGTTAAGTCCCGCGACCCTTCCTCCTGAAAAAATGTTTACAGGATATGCCTTCTCTACCTTTTTCTTCCTCTTTTCTTCCCCTTTCTTTCCCCTTCTCCTTTTATCCCTATTCCCCCTCTTCCGGGACATTGATAACGTTCCCCTCTCTCTCTCTCTCTCTCTCTCTCTCTCTCTCTCTCTCTCTCTCTCTCTCTCTCTCTCTCTCTCTCTCTCTCTCTCTCTCTCTCTCTCTCTCTCTCTCTCTCTCTTGCCCTTTTTTCCCTTTCCATTACCATCCTTAAAAATTAATTGGTATGACTTCACTACTCTTTTTCTTCCTCTTCTCTTCCCCACCCTCCCCCCCAAAAAAAAAAGATATTTGAACAGTATGTCTTCTACCCCTTTCATTCCCGTTTCTTTCTCCTCTTCTCCCCCTTCCCATCTCCTCCCATCGTTTCCCCCACCCCCAATAAAAGAAAATTGAACGGTATGCCTTCACCGCTCCTTTTCGCTTATCTTCCCCCCATTGCCCTTCAGAAAGGTGTTAAAAAGATGCCTTCACTACTCTCTCTACCTGTCTTCCTCGTCTTTCCTCTTTTCTCCTTTCCCTCCCCTAAAAAGTTGAAAGGATGACTGCCTTGACTACCCTTTCTTCCCCTTTCCCCTTTTCTTCCCCTTCCTCCTTCTCTTCCCTTTCCCCGTTTTCTTCCCCTTTTCCCTCTTCCCCGCCTCACTGTTCCCTCCCTTGGTGCAGGAGTGAGCAGTTGCATCACAGCTTCTATCATCGTGGAAGAAGAGGAGGAGGAACAGTCCTCTCCACTATGGGAGCGAACAAGGTGACTCTGCGCTACTGACTCTGACTTCCTGGTGGGGTTGACACGAAGGTAACAGACTGGCGGCCGGGCTGGTGAGGGCTAGAGGTGGTCATGGCACGCCCCTCACTCTCTCACCCACTCACTCGCCCTTACTCACGCCTGTATTCTCACTAGGTCTCTCACTTGTTTCTCTGTTAGGTCCCTGCTCAGTCAGTCACTTATTCGTATGTCAGGTTTTCTGTCTCGTTATTTTTTATTTTATTTTTTTATATCTAGATACATATGGTTACATACATAAATTTTTTTGACATGCACGTAAACGTAAACGCCACACACACACACACACACACACACACACACACACACACACACACACACACACACACACACACACACACACACACACACACACACACACACACACACACACACACACACACACACACACACACACACACCTTCGCCACACTCACAGCCAGCCCGCCACTCTCCCAAATGCTTCATATTCCTGGTGGTGAGTGGCGACGGAGTGGCGCGAGGCTGGGTGTGTGGCGCCGAGGGAGGAGGGCGAGAGAGGCCAAGTGAGAGCGAGGGAGAGTGAGGGGAGATAGGGAGAGGGGAGAAGTGGTGCCTGGCCCTCCCCATACCCCCTCTGACTGGCCTGGGCGCCCTGTTGGCCATTGCCGCTAAAGTGACAGACTTGTAAATAATTTGAAACTCGCTTATGAAGAGCTATGTATGTGTGTGTCTGTGTGTGCGTGCGTGCGTGGGCGGGGAGAGGTGGTGAGTGTAGGTATGGGAGGGAGGACTGTCTCTCGTGCACTTCCCTCACCATCACCTCCCCGCCCACCGCCACTGCCACAGCTCTTCGTGCAGTGAGAGTTAAATCAAGTGTGTGATGCGTGAAGTGGTGTCTTGACTCTGCATACTAAAGTGTTACTGTGTGTTAAATACTGTATACGTTCTAATCAAGTGTGCTAAATCAGCCTCCGGTCTCCCTCCTCCTCCCCTCCCGCGGCTGGAGGGCTGCAGGAGTGGGGGTAGGTTGGGAGTGGCGCTGACCGATACTACTTAACTGTTCCATAGCTTCTCTGTACGCTCCTTGTAACTCAGTAGCCATAGTAACCTAATAACTGGATAAATGTTAAGTTAACTAACCAAACTAAAATACAACTAACTAATTGTACGAGTACTAATGGATAACTAAAGCTTCAACACTTAACTGGCTGAATGACCTAACTAACTGGTAACTAAGTGGTGTAACTACTGAAGTGAGTGGTGGTGTGTGCGGCCGTCGTGTTGTCGTCGCTGTGTTGCTGTCTAGTAGCTCTCACTACCACCAACACCTAACTAAACTGTCACCTGCATGATTAACACTTCGGACCAGCCAGTAACATCAATAATTCCGCTGTGCATGACGGTAATTCACCTCTACATTTTCTGATACTTCAATATTTTTTATTCATACCCACTCACTCACTTGAATGGGTGTGTCTGGGTCCTGTTTTTTGGGGGTAGAGCTGCCGAGGGGGACGACCTGATTGCCTCTCTCCAGTGTCCGCGGCAGTCTTTGCATGGTGGCTGGCTACGGGCTGCGCGGACTGACTGGCCTACTTGGGGCGTCACCACAACCATCATAGACGTCACACCTCTTGTATATGTCCATTTTTGATTCCTCTTCTGGGTGTGCCACTCACCCTGACGTAAAGACATCTGAAGTGTTTGAAGGGAATGCGCAGCGGCCAAGCGCCATCCTGTGATCCTTACTCCTCCTCCTCCTCCTCCTCCTCCTTCTCGTCCTCAGTCTTCCTCCTGTTGGTGGTGGTGGTGGTGCTGCTGATGGTGGTGGTGCTGCTGATGGTGTTGGTGCTGCTGATGGTGTTGGTGCTGCCGCTGCTGCTGCTGCTACTGCTACTGCTACTGCTACTACTACTACTACTACTACTACTACTGCTACTGCTACCAGCACCACCACCACCACCACCACCACCACCACCACCACCACCACCACCACCACCACCACTACTACTACTACTACTACTACTACTACTACTACTACTACTACTACTACTACTACTACTACTACTACTACTGTTACTGCTGCTGCTGCTGCTGCTGCTGCTACTACTACTACTACTACTACTACTACTACTACTACTACTACTACTACTACTACTACTACTACTACTACTACTACTACTACTACTACTATTACCACCACTGCCGCTACTCCTGTTACCAGCACCACTGTTCCCGCTGCTGATGCTCATTGTGTAGCTCTGCCTTGCCTGCCTGGCTGGCTGGCGGCCTCTAAACTGGATGTAGTACTGACGTCGCTGTGTACATAGTAACCCGCCACGCCGAGCACCACCGCTAGCTACCCCGCCTAACCAGAGTGTGTTTCCCGCAGGAGGATGTCGGCCATCTGCTTCGTGTGTAACCTGCCCATCCTGAGCCATCAGGTCGGGCTGGTCTGGGAGGGCGGCAATGGCTACGACGAGATGCAGAGCGAGAGTTCCTCGCCGCGGCCTCGCGTGGGCCGCCGGGACTCCTGCGCTCAGATCACCACCATCGAGCCCCCGCGGGAGATACGGGAAACCTCCCCCCTACCTCCCGCAGGCGGCGCTCCTCCTTGGCGCAGCTGACGGACATCCTGCGGGACTGGGGCCGCCGGGACGTGGCGGAGCAGCGGTCTACTAGCACGTGCACGACGGCCAGCACCACGCCCGTGGGGCCGCTCACCCGGCGGGAGAGTCGCGACCTGAGCCGCAGAGAGTCCTTCGTAGAGATGGCCAAGTCCCTCCCGTGGAGAAGGAAAGAGTCCCTCGTGGACGTCCCGCGCATCAAGAACCGCCGGGAGTCCTCCGCTGAGATGAAAAAACGGCGGCAGAGCGGCACCGACATCCGGACCGACATCGCGAAGTTCCTGGCGCGGCGGGAGAGCGTGACGGAGATACTCCGGCGGCGCGCGAGACTCCCTGGAGCAGGAGAAGAAGGAGCGACGGGGACTCGACCACGCAGGTGTACACGCGCTCCTCCCGCAACAGTGTGGACAAGACCGCCTCGCCGGACCGCCCCGAGATCCACTCCCCCCGCCACGTGTCCTCGCCCGAGCCCCGCGAGCTGGCCCCCAGACCCTCCGTCACGCCCCAGGTGTCGGCGGAGTCCCACATCTCCCAGGCGTCACTTGCCTCCCAGCTGTCGGGGGTGGGGGAGGCGGCGGGCGGGGGCACGGCCGAGGGTGAGGTCGCCCGTGTCTTCGCCAGCACCGTCCTCGCCCACCACCACCACCACAACCACCAAGCGCGAGTCCATAACGCAGCTGTACCGCGGCAAGGCGGGACTCGCGGCCCCAGGTGTCGCCGGAGCGCGGGTCAGGGCGCGGCAGCAGGGAGACCTCGCCCAAGTACAGCAGGCTGCGGCGCCAGTCCACCGCCATCGAGGAGGCCCTGCCGCTGCCCGGCTCGCGGCGAGGCTCGCGCCCCTTCCTCTCGCCAGACGGGCCGGAGACCGATGGCCTCGCCAAGAAGTGTCGCCGAGACTCCCTGTCGCCGGACTCCGCGGCGGTGGAGGAGCTGTCGCTGGGCAGGAAGGCGCGCCGAGACTCCCGCCCACACCTCTCGCCAGAAGCCAGCGACTCCAACTCCAGAGAGACGTCCCCGCGCAGCAGACTGCGGCGCCAGTCCACCACGGCGGCCGAGTACTGCGGCCGGGGACGCCGACCCTCGCGATCTCCAAGGTCACCTGACTCTTCCTCCACCTGTTCTTCCAGGTGAGTTCCTGCCTGTGTGTGTGAGTGTGTGTGTGTGTGTGTGTGTGTGTGTGTGTGTGTGTGTGTGTGTGTGTGTGTGTGTGTGTGTGTGTGTGGGCAGGATGTGGTACAGACAGGCCCCGCCACACACCTGACGGGGCGTGGCGAGGTGATCAGAGGCACCACAGAGTGCGTCACGTGGCGCTGTGAGGCAATAAACAACCATCCAGGGGAAGCTAGCCAGCCTGCACACCACTGCCCCCCTCACTTCCTAATCTCACATCACCACCACCCACACCCTTCCCTCCACTAAGTGATGCTCAGGGTTTCCCACATTTCCTCCTTTACGCACACCATAATAACAACACAAATCATCACCATCAAAACAAAAATTCATCCACGTGACACGAAATATACTACACTCACCCTTCTTTATAAATCCTCACTAACAAAAATAAAGAACAAAACATAACCAAATATATACAGCCAGTGATCTTTACCGAGTGTTTGTGAATCAGTGAAGCCTGCGACTCCCAGGTGACGCAAGAAGACTCTGCTTGCTTGAGTGCTGAGTGTGTGGCGGGAGGGGCGAGTCAGCCGAGCGTCAGTATCCTTGTCCTCACTTTAGTTTTTTGTATTTCTTTTAACCCTCGCTATTCTTGCCGTTTTTTGTGTATTTTTGTGTGTTTTTTGATGCGATAGTGAAGGTCATGCATTGGTGTGTGAGAGGCTTCTGAAAAATGTCAAGGCCGTGAGAGAGAGAGAGAGTGAGAGAGAGAGAGAGAGAGAGAGAGAGAGAGAGAGAGAGAGAGAGAGAGAGAGAGAGAGAGAGAGAGAGAGAGAAAGAGAAATATATTAACTTCATGCCTAGACTTCATTATATGACATGTGAAAGTTAAGTAAAGTTCTAGCTTAGGAAATGTTACAGAAATATATTAGTGCCTAGACTTCATTATATGATTTATATGAAGATTAATTAAAGTTTTAGCCAAATGAATGTCTTAGAAATATATCAGCTTAGCACCTGGACTTAACCATAGAACTTAAATGAGAATCAAGTAAAGTTTTAGCTCAGTTAATGTCATAAAAAATATTTTAACTTAATAACAAAACTTTCATAGAAGACGAGGCGATAAAAAAGTACAGTTATATCAATTACATGTTATAGAAATATTTTAAGTTAGTACCTGCGCTCTTCTGTAAGGACGTAGGTGAGCAGAAAGTGTATTTTCAGTCTAGTAAATGTCGCGGAAAGATATTCAACTAGTACTGAAAAGGCCATTGGTATAAGACTTAGGAAAAGAGAAAGGACGGTACAGTTTTCATACTTTTTTTCTTCTTGATTTTTTTTTTAAGGGATTATTAAAACATTTTCCTCACACCAACTTGCCTGCAGATTGATTTTTAAAATTTTATTTATTATTTGTTTATTTATTTATTTATTAACAATTTACTTTATTTTTTTGAGGTGGAGACATACAGTTTACAATAAAACATTTTCTTTACGCCATGACCTGACTGGATATCGATTTTCCCATTTATTCTCGCTTGCATCTCAACAATCAAGTGATGCCATGACTCATATTTTACTGGAGATAATAATTCACATTTGCTGTCACATTTTATTTACGTAATTCATCGATTGTGTAAAGAGGAAAAAAAAAGATGAAGGAATCGACTTACTCAAATTTGCTACAACATTCTTCTTGACTTAATTTATCTGTTGTTTAAAGAAGAAGAAGAAGAAGAAGAAGAAGAAGAAGAAGAAGAAGAAGAAGAAGAAGAAGAAGAAGAAGAAGAAGAAGAAGAAAGAATCAGTTTACTAAAATTTGCTTTCACATTTTTCCTGAGTTACACTCATCTTTTGTTAATGTTTTCCTTTTATTCTTAACCCTTTTTTTCCCAACGTAGTAGCCAAAATAACCAGAATAAACATTTACTATAGCTAACCATCCAGTATTTATCACACGTTCTTCACTTCATCGCGTGTAGTAGATTAAATAAATTTATGGATGAGGATGAGAGGTAGAAATAGGTAGGCATATTTTATACAGTGATTGCAACATGTAGGCTCGATAATATCTTGCAGCTTCCTTGATTTTCTAATGTTTTTTCGCTCCTGTCTGGTGCTCCCAAAAAAAATGAAGCACACAGTAAGATTAAGACCATGTTCTTTGCTTCCAATATATTACCTATAATATCTAAACTCGTGTTCATTTGTTCCTATCTGTTGCCCAAAGAGATGAAGCCCATACTAAGCACTAAACCAATGTTCTTTCGTTCCTATTTATTACCCATAATGCTTAAATCCATATTCTTCCATTCATATTTATTGCCAAAAGAAAACAAGACCACAATAAGCTCTAAACCATTGTTCTTATTCTCTTATCTATTACCCAAAGAAAAGAAAGCCACAATAAGCACTAAAACCCATGTTCTTTCATTCCTACCTATTGCTTAAAGAAAATGAACACATAATACCTGAAACCATGCTTCTTTCCTTTAATTCATCACCCATAGGAGCCAGCACTAACAACCTGAACCCCATCTTCTATTGCTCTTATCTTCCGGCCAAAGAAAACGAGCTTATACTAACCCCGTAATCCCAATGTTACAGGGAGCACTCGCCCAAGGACCTGGGGTTTGCGGCGCCAGTCCACCACGGAGGAGATCCTGCTGTCCCGGGGCTTTAGGAGACAGTCCACCACGGAGGACATCATGCGGGCCAGGAACTTCCGCCGCCCAGAGCACCCAGAGCGAGGAGATGTCCAGGTCGCGGGGCAGGCGGGGACTCCTCGGCGCAGATCACGGACGGCACCCTGGCCACCATGACTGTCGAGACCTCTTGTGCCTTCTTCGATACCTCCACGCAGACAGGTAAGCGCTCGGCTTCTGTCCTACTCACGACATACGCAACATGGCACACAGCCCGACCTTCTCTCCTCACCTTGTTCCATCGTGCTTCCTTCAGGTCTAAGTCTCTTTTTTCTTCCTTCTTCCTTTTTTTTTGTTTTTGTTAGTGGTGCGTGTTCTTAGTTGAGCTTCTGTTTTTTGTTTTTCATGTTTTTGTTTCTCTAGTTTTCTTTTCTTTCTTTTCTTTCTTCTTCATTCATGTTTTTTTCTTATTCTTGTCTTCTGTTCCTGCTTCTCTTCCTTCTCTTTCGTCGTGTTTCTCTGTCTTCTCTCCTATTTTTCAAGTTCCTCCTTCTCCTTGTTCTTTTCTCTTTCTCCTCCTCGTTCTCTTTCTCCTTCTCTTGTTTATGTTCTTCCTGTTCCTCAGATTTTGTCTTTTTCTTCTTCTTCTTCTTCTTCTTCTTCTTCTTCTTCTTCTTCTTCTTTCTTCTTCTTCTTCTTCTTCTTCTTCTTCTTCTTCTTCTTCTTCTTCTTCTTCTTTATCTTCTTCTTCTTCTTCTTCTTCTTCTTCTTCTTCTTCTTCTTCTTCTTCTTCTTCTTCTTCTTCTTCTTCTTTCTTATTTTTCCTCCTCCTCCTCCTCCTCCTCCTCCTCCTCCTCCTCCTCCTCCTCCTCCTCCTCCTCCTCACTTTAATGTCTCACTGCACGCTGCTTGCTCACGTCTGCTCCTCGTCCTCGTCTTCGTATTTGATTTGACTCTCTCTCTCTCTCTCTCTCTCTCTCTCTCTCTCTCTCTCTCTCTCTCTCTCTCTCTCTCTCTCTCTCTCTCTCTCTCTCTGGACAGTACTTAATTGCATTCCGTTTTCCCTTTCTCAAGTTTCGTTTTCTTCTTAAGTGGGCCGGAGGGTAACTTCGGTAAATTTGTTACTATTTTTCTTCTTCTCTTCCTCTCCTTTTTTCCTCTTCTATTTTTTACTTCATTTAAAGTTTATACTATTTTTGATTTTCATATATTTTGCTTTCGTTTGTTTTCTCATGTTTTACTTTTGTTTTGGTTATTTTTTTTCTTGAGAGACAAAACTTTCTATAACACGCCAAGTACGTAAGTTTCTCTCTCTCTCTCTCTCTCTCTCTCCTCTCTCTCTCTCTCTCTCTCTCTCTCTCTCTCTCTCTCTCTCTCTCTCTCTCTCTCTCTCTCTCTCTCTCTCTCTCTCTCTCTCTCTCTCTCTCCTTTGACTTATACTTGTGTTTTATCTCTCATTCTTCCACTGTTCACCTTTCTTGTTTTCTTCTATTCTCTATTCTGTCTTATTTTTATACATTATTCTCTTTCTTGTTATACTTATCTATCTTTCTTCCTTACATTCCCTCTGTTCTTTTATTATTATAATCCTTATTTTTATTTTCTCTGTCATTTTCCTTCGATATTGGCTTCTTTCTCTCCTATTGATCTTTTCTTTTTGTATTTCTATTGATTTTGTAAGAGAGAGAGAGAGAGAGAGAGAGAGAGAGAGAGAGAGAGAGAGAGAGAGAGAGAGAGAGAGAGAGAGAGAGAGAGAGAGAGAGAGAGAGAGAGAGAGAGAGAAGTAACTAACCCTCACTTCATCCTCGTCTCACTTCCCCCTCACTCTCCCCTCCTCCCCTTCAAATTTTGGAGACGGTAGGAGAGAGAGAGAGAGAGAGAGAGAGAGAGAGAGAGAGAGGAGAGAGAGAGAGAGAGAGAGAGAGAGAGAGAGAGAGAGTACCCATCCCTCACTTCACCTCCCCTCACCTCCCCTCACTTTCCTCTCACTTCCCCTCTTCTTCCCCTCAAATCAAGGGTCTATTTGAGGAGAGGGAGAGAGTCGAGACATCATAATTAAGAGAGAGAGAGACAGTATTCTTTGTAGCTTTCTTTAGCACGCCTCTTTATTTACCACCTTCCCACCTCCTGCTCACCTCCCACACACTCTGCAACCCTTAGCCACTCCTGCACGGTACTTTAGTAGAGCCAAGACCGGTCCACCCACACCAGTAGCCCCCGGTCCACCACAAGGCACCAGTACTCCGCCAACGCCACGGATGACCAGTTTTCCACCAGTCTGTTTAGACCTCTAGCACCCAAGGCCCCGGTACTTCAGTGGTTCCAGGATCTCCTCCACTAGTAGTCCTCCTAGTTCTCCAGTACAGTACCTCACCTCACCTCACCTGACCTACCAGTGCCCTTCTTCCCTGTATTGCCAGTACCTGTGCCTCCACCAGCTCCCCAGTAACCCTCAAGAACTTTCTGATTATGGTCTTGTTTAAAGTTGTTTGGTGTTTGCTTCTCGTGGTAAAATGTTCTTTTCTAAACACCTGTACTGTGTGTGTGTGCGTGTGTGTGTGTGTGTGTGTGTGTGTGTGTGTGTGTGTGTGTGTGTGTGTGTGTGTGTGTGTGTGTGTGTGTGTGTGTGTGTGTGTGTGTGTGTGTGTGTGTAAGTGTCCTGCAGCACGTCAGGTGAGGAACGCCCCTTGCATGGTAAACTTAAGTGCTTTTTGTGACTCTTACCTCTTCCTCTTCCTCTTCCTCCTCCTTCTCATTCTCCCTTTTCTCTGTTTCCTTCTTTTCCTTCTCTTTCTCTTCTTTCTTGTCTTCCTCTTCGCCTTTCTTTTCCACCTTCTCTTCTTTCTTGTCTTCCTCTTCGCCCTCCTTTTCCTCCTCTTTCTCTTCTTTCTTGTCTTCCTCTTCGCCCTCCTTTTCCTCCTCTTTCTCTTCTTTCTTGTCTTCCTCTTCGCCCTCCTTTTCCTCCTCTTTCTCTTCTTTCTTGTCTTTCTCTTCGCCCTCCTTTTCCATGTCCTTTCCTTCCTTTGTTTTCATTTCTTTTTCTTTCTTTGTGTTCCTGTACCTTCTTTTCCTCCTATTTTCTTTACCATCTTTTCCTCTTGTTCCAGTTCTCGTCACCGTCTCTTCCTCCTCTTTCTCATTCTAGTCCTCATCCCCTCTTTGTTACGTGAAATTCTCCTTCTCTTCCTCTTCCTCCTGACCTTCAACCCTCCTTCTCTTCCCTATTTTCATCTTCTTTTCTTTTCCTCCATCCCTTTTTTCCTCGTCCTCTTCTTCATCTTCTTTTTGCATTAGTGTTGCGCCCTCGTACGCACGCCACTTCCTATGTGATGTGCTGTCTCCTGTGTAGTACTTTCCTTAGTGATTAGTTAAGCGCTAGTGCGTGTGATATTTGTTAGTACATGTAAAAAGTAATGACTGACTGTTAACCTAACCTAACCTAACCCAGCCTAACCTAATCTTTAAGCTATTGTAACTTAACTTGTTGAAAACTCAGTCTAACATTTTGATACTAATCTTTCATTTTAAAATCTTTGATAACAATTTGTGTACTATGTGTGTGTATATATATATATAGATATATTTGTGTGTATGTATGTATGTATGTATGTATGTATGTTAGTTGAGATTTTAAAGGAAGAAAAAAATACAAATGGTGAACTGCCTGTATGTGTGTGTGTGTGTTTACACCTACGTATGTATGAATTTTAAAGAAAATGGAGAAGATAAAGGAAGAGAAAAAAAAAATATGGTTAACCGTGTGTAGGTGTGTAGGTTTGTGTGTCTGTGTGTATCAGTGTTGGTGTAGTGTTGCCATGCTACACTCGCGTCCTCTAAACCGGTGTCTCTTTCTCTCTCTACCTTTCTCAGGCAAAAAGAAGGACAGGTCATCAAGTTAAGTTTGTGAGGTCAATTTTCTCTTCGCTTGCAAGCAGGGGGGCCGACCAGGGGACCAAACACCCCTCCCCCATCACCCCACAAACTCCCCACAAAACATCCCAGAAACTCCTATATCCTCCCCATTATCTCCTTCCCTTCTCTCATCCTTACCCTCCCATTCCTTCACTCCTATTACCTCCCCATAATTCTCCTTCCCTTTCTCCCTCTTCCTCGCCTTCCTTTTTCCCCTTTTCTACTTCCCAATTCCCTAAAATATCATCATTCTTCTTTTCCTTTTCCTCACATCCTTACCTTTCCATTCCTTCACATCTCCTATAACCTTCCTGTAATTCTTCTTCCTCTTCACTCTCATCCTCCCCTTCCTCTTTCCCCTCTCCTACTCCCCAATTCCCCGAAAATACCCTTTATATCCTACACCATCATTCCCTTTCCTTTCATTCTTCCCTTTCTCCTTCACATCTAAAGCACCCTTCTCCCTAAATCCCCAGAAATCACTCCCGAAACTCCCCAGGAAAGACCCCATTTTTCGCCCCATTATTCTTTTTCTCCCCCTCTTCCTCGCTCTCCTCCCTCAGTTCTTTGTTTCCCATCACCTCAGAAACACCCCAGTATCTTCCCCATTTATTTCTCTCTCTCTTCATCCTAATCCTCCCCTTCCTCATCCTTTTTCACCCTCCCCACTGCCTGTACACCTCTCTCCCCTGCACAACACCTCAGAAGCACCCTGTTATTCTCCCCAATCGTTCCCCTTCCTCCTCATCCTTATTCTCCCCTTCCTCTTCCTTCTTCATCTTTCTTACGCCCAAAATGACCAAAAACAGTCCCATCCCATCGCCTCCAAAACATCCCAGAAGCACTTCCAAGCACCCCAACAACCTCCTGAACGCTACTAGCCTCCCCATCCCCCTCACTCTCTCCCTCTTCTCTTCCACCTTTCCTACCACCTAAGCACCTCTCCCCAACACCCCTCCCCAACACCCATCTCCAATACCTGACTTGCCTCCCTCGTATTTCCTCTTTCCTATTCCCAGCCAAACCTAACGACCTAACCTAACCTAACTTATCCTAACCTTGCCTATTCTAACCTAACCAAGCCTAACCTAACCTAATGTAATCTAACCTAATCTAACCTAACTTAATCTAATCTAACCTTGCCTAATCTTGCCTAACCTAACCTAACCTAACCTAACCTAATCTTGCCTAACCTAACCTAATCTTGCCTAACCTAACTTAACCTAACCCTAACCTAACCTAACCAAACCTAACCTAACCTAATCTTGCCTAACCTAACTTAACCTAACCTAACCTAATCTTGCCTAACCTAACTTAACCTAACCTAACCTAACCTAACCTAACTTAACCTAACCTAGACCTAACCTAACCTAACCTTGCCTAATCTAAGATAACTTAACCTAACCTCCCCTTTCCTATTCCTCTCCATCTTCTCCCATTCCCCAAAACATGAAACCATTTTTTATCTATCTTATGCATATTTTACGTGGTTTTTTTTTTTTTTATAATATTCATGTTTGATTTTTTTTTTTTACCCTCTTTTACCGTTGACCTTCATTCCTCCTCGTCCTCCTCCTCCTCCTCCTTCCCCTTTCCTTCTCTCATTCCCAGAGAAAGGAAGTAAACTTATTTTTTCCATTTGTCTTATGTAAATATTATATGTGTTTTCCATTTTGTCATGTTCGTGTTAGTTTCTTGTTTGTTTCCTTGTGTTTTTTCCCATTTTTTTTTCAGCACCTCTTCCATTCTCAAGGCACTAAGTAATCAAACTATTTCTTTTTTGTATATCTTTCGTGTATATATGTTTTGTGTTTTCCGTGTCATGTTTGTGGGAATTTCTTATTTTCTTTGCTTTTTTTTTTCACCACATTCCCATCACCTCTCCCATTTCCCCAAAGTAATGAGTAATCAGGACACATTTCTCTCTTTTATCTTCGTGTGTATACATCTCCGTGTTATCGTGTCGTGGTCGTGTGAAATTCCCCGTAATTCTTCGTTATTTTCTACGTATTGTGTTTCGTGTGAATATACCCCTTTGTTTCCTGTCCTCTCCTCACCTCCATCCTGCCCTGTCTTGGTTTTCCTTCCTTCGTCTTCCTTCCTTCGTTGTCCTTCCTTCCTTTCCCTTCCTTCGTTTTCCGTAAATCGTTTTTCTATCCTTCGTTTTCTCTCCTTCGTTTCCCTTCGTTTTCTTCCCTTCGTTCGTTCCCCTTTCTTCATTTTCTCCCTTTCGCTTTTCTTTCTTCGTCGTCCTTCCTTCGTTTTCTTTCCTTTCGCTTTCCTTTTCTTTCTTTCGCTTACCTTCCTTCTTTTCTTTCCTTCGTTTTCCTTCCACTTTTTTTCCTTCCTTCGTTTTCTTTTCTTCGCTTTCCTTTCTTCCTTTTCTTTCCTTCGCTTTCCTTCTTTTTATTTCCTTCCTTCGCTTTCTTTCCTTCGTTTTCTTTTCTTTGCTTTCCTGCCTTCTTTTTCTTTCCTTCGCTTTCCTTCTTTTTATTTTCCTTCCTTCGCTTTCCTTCCTTTTCTTTCCTTCCTTCGTTTTCTTTCTTTCGCTTTCCTTCGTTTTCTTTCTTTCGCTTTTTCTTCCTTCGTTTTCTTTCCTTCGCTTTCCTTCCTTTTCTTTCCTTCCTTCGTTTTCTTTCTTTCGCTTTCCTTCCTTCGTTTTCTTTCCTTCGCTTTCCTTCCTTCGCTTCCCTTCCTTTTCTTTCCTTCCCTTCGTTTTCTTTCTTTCGCTTTCCTACCTTCGTTTTCTTTCCTTCGCTTTCCTTCCTTCGTTTTCTTTTCTTTGCTTTCCTTCCTTCGTTTTCTTTTCTTTGCTTTCCTTCCTTCTTTTTCTTTCCTTCGCTTCCCTTTCTTCGCCTTCCTTCCTTCGTTTTCTTTCCTTCGTTTTCCTTCCTTCGTTTTCTTTCCTTCGGTTTCCTTGAGTACTGTATTCCGTTCTCTCTCTCTCTCTCTCTCTCTCTCTCTCTCTCTCTCTCTCTCTCTCTCTCTCTCTCTCTCGTCTCTCTCTCTCTCTCTCTCTCTCTCTCTCTCTCTCTCTCTCTCTCTCTCTCTCTCTCTCTCTCTCTCTCTCTCTCTTAGGAAAGATAGCTGGTGAGGCGGTGAGGGAAGTGTGAAGTGGTAGGAATGAGGTTCTATGAGTGTGGTGAAGTGGTAGGAAGCATTGGTGAAATATTGTGAGGTTTCTGTGATACTGTGCCTTACTGTGGGGATGAGGTATGGTGAGGTGTTATGAAGTGGTGATGAGCATTGTGGGTTTCTGTGAGGTGGTAATAAGTGCTGTGAGGTTCCTTGAGGTGTTCTGGCTTTCTGTATGGTGCTATGCGTGGTGTTGTGAGGTTGTGTGGTGAGGCAATGGGCGTTACGAGGTACTGTTAATTGTTTCGAGGTGTTCTGTGAGATGTGGTGAGGTGACTGGAAATCATAGGGTTTTGTGAGGTTCTGAAGGTACAGTGTTATATAAGGTTCAATCAAATGCTGTGAGGTGGCAAACAGGTGGCATGCGGTGTTGTGAGATGTTATAAGATGCTCTCCCTCTGTATACCATGAACGAGAGAGAGAGAGAGAGTAGAGAGAGAGAGAGAGAGAGAGAGAGAGAGAGAGAGAGAGAGAGAGAGAGAGAGAGAGAGAGAGAGAGAGAGAGCTATCCATCCCCCTCTTCTTCCCTCTCATCTCCCTCTAAGTTTTCTACACTCCTCTAGTCTTCCTCTACCATATTCTTCACCCCCCATTCCCCTCACCTCTTCCCTCCCTCTCCTTACTACTTACCTTCCCCTATTACTTCCTTCCCCTGCTTTTCCCCTTCCCTCTTCCTTCTTCCCCTTCCTGCCTTTCCTCCAAAACTTCCAGCCATGTTTCTCTTCCCTACCATTTCCCCTCCTCCATTTCTCCTCCCCTATCACATCTCACTTTCCTTCCTCTGTAGCTTCTCTTCTTTACCCTGTCGCCTTCCCTGTACTTCCTTCCCTGCTACCACTCCCCACTCCCCACTCCCCATTCCCTTTCTCCCTTGCCCACCTGTCTATCCTCTCTCCCTTCACATCTCCCTGGCTTTTCATACAATGTCTCTTTGCCCTACCTACCTCTCCCTACTACCTCCTCCACCTCCACTCCCCTCCGCTCCCCCTGCCGGTCTCCCTGCTCCCCTGCTTCCAAACAAACATTTTCGGTCTGCTTACCCGCCACGATTTGCTTGTTTTTTCTTTTTCTTTTTTTTTTCGTGTAATTTTTGGCTTTTCGTGTTTTTCTATAAATATTTTGTGCATTTTTTGAGCATCTGGTAGTTTTTTTTTCATTTTTTCGACTTTTTTTTTTCCAAATCGGGTTATTCTTCTCGTTATTCATTCTCTCTCTCTCTCTCTCTCTCTCTCTCTCTCTCTCTCTCTCTCTCTCTCTCTCTCTCTCTCTCTCTCTCTCTCTCTCTCTCTCCTCCTCCTCCTCCTCCTCCTCCTCCTCCTCCTCCTCCTCCTCCTCCTCCTCCTCCTCCTCCCTACTACTACTACTGCTACTACTACCACTACTACTATACTACTACTACTACCACTACTACTACTACTACTACTACTACTACTACTACTACTACTACTACTACTACTACTACTACTACTACTACTACTACTGTTACTTCTATGTTTCTTTTTTTTCACAAGCACCATCATCCATCTAGTCGTAAAGATTAGCCTGTAGTGTTTCTATAATATACTTTTTTTCTCGTTTTCTTCGTAATCTTCTTGTATTTCTTTGAAGAGGTAACAATTATATCCTAATTACTTGGGCTTCACTTGGATTACTTAATTACACACGTCTGCGATGATTTAATTACTTATAGATCGGCACGGTTACCTAATTACTTAGCACGATTACTTAACACGTCATTACAATTA
>NC_087162.1:13680447-13705447 GCF_035594125.1 Scylla paramamosain | reverse complement strand
TTCTTACTACTACTACTACTACTACTACTACTACTACTACTACTACTACTACTACTACTACTACTACTACTACTACTACTACTACTACTACTGCTACTACTACTACTACTACTACTACTAGTACTACTACTACTACTACTACTCTTACCACCACCACCACCACCACCACCACCACCACCACCACCACCACCACCACCAATATTACTACTACCACTCCTTTCTTTCCTCGTTTCCTGATTTCACCCATCTTTCTTCATCTTTATTTCCTCTGAGTGTTCCTAGTGGCTTTAAATGTGTGTACCTCACTCTGGCGCTTTATATGTGAATGCAAAGCATTGGCGATGCATCTAATAATTCTTGCACATATTTTTGATTATCTTGTGTTGTTATTCTCGTTTTATTGTCGCTGAGCTTGGTTTTACATTTTGGCTTGTATGTGTGTGTGTGTGTGTGTGTGTGTGTGTGTGTGTGTGTGTGTGTGTGTGTGCTTTATCTCTCATTTCCCTTGATAGCTTTGCGAATGTGAAATGATGCCTGGACTTTAATTATACGTTCCAGATTCCTCACTAAAATATTGTTATCTGGTTTATGTGAATGATCTTATATTTAGCTGTGGCTTTAAATGTGTGTGCTTCTATTATTTTTTATATATTTTTTTCTATTTTTCTTCTACGCTTGCTTTCTAAAGGTAAAAAAAAATAATACTGTACTTTAATTCTACATTTCAAATTCCTCTCTTAAAAATGAATTAAAGTTTCTTGTATATATTAAATTCTACCAAGCCAGTCTCTTTTTGGCTCTTTTTTCTTTCTGTTTATCTTCATCACTCACTTATTTTTCCTTAGTTCTTCCTTGGCTCACTTCCTCTTTCACTTCTTATTCTTCCAGGCTTCCTACTCCACCTCCTCTTGTCAGTCACTACAGTTGTTCTGAATCCCTCTTTTTCGCTTCACACTCTTCCTCTCTCGCTTCTTTGTACTTTTCCTCGTATCATCTCCGGTCACTTACGTATCCTTTCTTTGCTTTACACTCTTCCTCCCTCACTTTCTCCTACTCTTTCCTGGGTTTACTCCTTACCTATCTTCTTCAGTCACTTCCTTTCCCTGACTCCCTTATCTTCGTTCCTTACACGATCCCACGCATAGTCTTTCAAAATCTTGTTACTTTTCATATCTTGTTACTTTTGCTACCCTCACATATTCCATCATTTTCTCACATCACCTCTTACTCTTATTTCTCCTCCATTTCCAGCCACTTCTGCTCTTCGTCCCTCTTCCTCTCACGTCTTACACTTCCACGAGTTGTTTTCATCACGACTCCTCCTTATGCGCCTCCTCCACTTATTCTCACGCTCTCCGTCCCTCACGTTTTCTTATATTCCCTCGAACTGTACCTAAAAAGACTCATTCCTCCTTCTGCACCTCCTCCAGTCACTCTCGAGCTCTCCGTTTCTCATATTTTCGTACACTCCCTTGAAACTGTTCTCAGCATTACTCCTCCTTCTGTGCCTCCTCCAGTTACTCAAGCTCTCTGTCCCTCACGTTTTCGTACACTCCCTTGCACTGTTCCCAGCATTACTCCTTCTGCGCCTTCTCCAGTTACTCACGCTCTCCGTCCCTCACATTCTCTTATACTCCCTTGAACTGTTCCCAGCATTACTCCTCCTCCTTCTGCGCCTCCTCCAGTCACTCCACGCTCTAATACCGCCACGACCAGTACCTAACACTATTCCTTACTTGCAGAGGGATCCCTGTACGACAACAACAACTACCACGAGGAATGCCTGCGCTGCAACTCCTGCGGTCTCAACCTGACCGGACCCAGCCAGACCAGAGCCCGCCGCTACAAGAACCAGTTCCTGTGTGACCTTCACTTCGCCGATGTCGCCCTCATGGAGACCTCAGACTTCCTCCAGCAGCTGCGCTCCTTCAAGCCGCAGAGCCTCGGGTGTGCGGTGGCCAGGCGGAAGTCGTCCACCACCTTGATCTTCCCACTCCCGCCCCAGGCATGCTCAGGTGTGTGTGTGTGTGTGTGTGTGTGTGTGTGTGTAGAGGTGGGGGGGACAGGGGGGATGAGGGAATGGGGGAATGGGGGAAAGGGAGAATGGGAGAATGGGAGAATGGGGAAATGGGAGAATGGGGGAATGGGAGGATGGGAGAATGGGGGGAATGGGAGGAGAGGGTGAGGATGAGGGAGAGGGTGGGTGAGAGAAGAGGATGGGTGAGAGAGAAGAGGATGGGTGAGAGAGAAGAGGATGGGTGAGAGAAGAGGATGGGTGAGAGAAGAGGATAGGTGAGAGAGAAAGAGGGTAAGAGAGAGAGAGAGAGAGAGAGAGAGAGAGAGAGAGAGAGAGAGAGAGAGAGAGAGAGAGAGAGAGAGAGAGAGAGAGGAAGTGGACTGGAAAATGAGCCAACCAGAAAGCTAGACAAACATCCATCCATCCACGCACTTACCATCCCATCCACTCACCCATCCAGCCATCCACACACAAGCACAGAAAATCCACACTAACCAATCCATCAAAAATCTCCATGAATCCTCTTCTGAAACACTTCTGCGCCGAACCTCTGCTACATTTAAAAGACTATTTAGTTGAAGTTCCAGGGGTTTTTAATGGTGTCTTTACGGTCCTAGTGACAGATTGACAAGGTTTCCACACTTTTAACAGGAAAAACACTCTTGAGAATCTGGCTAATCATCTCTGCGGCGCTTAGAAATAGTCGTTATGAAGTTACACGGGTCTTTAAGGCTGTTTTTATGGTTCTAGTGACATATTAACGAAATTTCTACGCTATTAACAGGTGAAACACTCTTGAGAACCCGGCTAATCTTCTCTGTGGCGTTTGGAAATAGTTGTGGTGGGAGAGCAAAGCGTTTCTGAACACAGGCCATCATCTTTCCCACCTCATTCCCTAAACACAGATGAGTTTTGCTCCGGGTACCCGCATCCACCCATCCACAGACACTTAAAAAAACACGCACACTCACCACCACTCCACCCAAACACACCACAGTCGCTCACACACACCTCGTCCCCCCGCACAGATGAGTTTTGCTCCGGGTACCCGCACAGTCTGCTTCCCACCCCGGGTTACTGGATAGAGTGCGCCGGCCAAACTGTTCCCGACGACACCATATGGGACGAGTCTGAGCCAGAGCTGGACGACGCCTCCCCGCAGAGCGACCACCCTGACAAGGCGGACCAGAACATACAGGTGAGAAGCGCTGGTGTGGTGTGGCGTGGTATGGTATGGTGTGGTGTGGTGTGGTGTGGCGTGGCGTGGCGTGGTGTGGCGTGGTGTGGTGCTGGTTGGAGGTTTCTGGAGACTGTTTGGTGTTTGTTTTTTACTTTTATTTTGTTTTAAAGGTGTCATTTGGGTGTTGTGGCGACATTTTCCCTTTCTTAATTGGGGTGTTTTTGTGATTATTCTCTCTCTCTCTCTCTCTCTCTCTCTCTCTCTCTCTCTCTCTCTCTCTCTCTCTCTCTCTCTCTCTCTCTCTCTCTCTCTCTCTCTCTCTCTCTCTCTTCTACTCATTTCCTAGGTTTTTGATTCTCAGTTTTTGCAACACCTATAGTTTGGACTGGAGTATTTATTCTATTTATTTACTTTTTTTTTCATTTATTTACTATAAGCATTTTTCCCCTTGTTCCCCTACACTCTAACAAGCTGATTACTGAGTTCATTCCATTCATCTACCATGCTGTTTGGGCATCAGTTCTGTTCTATCTCTTTTTTAAATCAAACTTTTTCATGCTTGAACCCATTATTTCTTGTTTTTCCTGGAGTGTTTATTTATTTATTTATTTATTTATTTATTTACTCATTTATTTATTTAATTATTTATTTATTTTCTGCATTGACCTCCCCCCCTCTCCCCCCGACAGGTGTGTCCGGGTGGGCAGGTGCCGGTGATCAACGAGCCGTCGCGGCAGAAGACGTGCATCCAGGAGCAGTGGGAGAGAAATGGCCAGTTTGACCTGACGAGCATCGAGCAGGAGACCTACGAGAAGTACTTCTATGGCTCCGAGCACTGGAACTACTTCACGCAGGACGAGGACCTGGGGCCAGTCATCCTCTCCCTCAAGCAGGAGACCTCCAATGGCAGGGACCAGTTCAGGTACTACTTATTTTATTTTATTTATTTATTTTTTTTCACGTGCTAAGGACTTGATGGATCTCTGTGCATTTTCTATTTGTTTTATTTATTTTTTGTTTAAAGATAAAAAAATACATAAACAAAAAAAAACAATAAGGGTTAGCTACTTCATAATGCCTCTCTCTCTCTCTCTCTCTCTCTCTCTCTCTCTCTCTCTCTCTCTCTCTCTCTCTCTCTCTCTCTCTCTCTCTCTCTCTCTCTCTCTTGCTAAGGAGTTCAGGTACTTCTTGATGCTCTTTGTTCATTTTATTAGTTATTTTATTTTATTTTATTTATTTATTTATTTTTATTTTTTTATTTATTTATTTACTTATTTTTTTTATTCATTCATTCATTGATTTATCTCCACGTGGTAAGACCTGACGATCATTAGGCTCCCAGGCTCTCAGTCCTGCCGGTGTGCTCACTCACGCTCTGTCCTGTGGTGTCACTCCCGCGTCCCTCCCTCAGGATCATGGTGCGCGGCATCTCGTACACGG
This sequence comes from Scylla paramamosain, assembly GCF_035594125.1. NCBI lineage: Eukaryota > Metazoa > Arthropoda > Malacostraca > Decapoda > Portunidae > Scylla > Scylla paramamosain. Next base: position 13,700,810 of record NC_087162.1, on the reverse strand, counting down.
TGCACGGCCTGGTTCCCGCCTCGTGTGTGTTCGCCGACCGCTACAACAGGGAGGAGGTAGTACGCTCCTTCGGGAGGGAGATCAACCTTAACCCGCCTCTCGTCCTCGGCCAGCTGCCTGACATCCCCGAGGAGCTGCTCAAACTTGACCAGGTAAAGGGACAGACACGGGAACATGGGTATATTAATATAGACTTACACACTCCGGATTCCTGTCTGTCTGTGTGATATGGGTAATGGCTCAAGAAAATAGATTTAAGACTACTCCCTAAAATAAATTAAATACATACACCATAGATACATAGGTGTGTGTATGTGTATGTGTGTGTGTAGACTACATACACGTAACTGCCTAACCAAATCTGACCTTAATAAATATAATGATGTATAATTCGTCTTTGTGAGGTTAATGAAATATCTATTTACTTACATATCTCTCTGATTATCCATTCTTCCATCTATCCATCCAGTCATCTACTTGGCTGTCATAATCCAACCTCTTCCCTCTTTCGGGTATTCATTAACAGCTAGCTGGAGATGGGGCTTGAGGGGTGCAAATATCTATCTGTTTATGTCTGTTTGTCTATCTGTCTATCTGTCAGTTTATCTGTCTATCTATCTATCTTTCTATCTATCTCTATCTATCTATCTATCTATCTATCTATCTATCTATCTATCTATCTATCTATCTATCTATCATTTCTTCTTTCTTTTTGTTCCTTCCTTCCTTCCTCCTTTCGTCTCGTTCCTTCCTTCCTTCCTATCAATCTATCTATCTACAGTAAAATCCCTCTCATCCGGCATTCGAGTATCCGGCAGCTTCAAGTATCCGGCACATTTTTCCCTGAGCCTTAAAATCAATAAAAAATCAATGTGTACACATAAAATCGATTAAAATTCCCGCGCGAGGCATACTTTGTCCCGTCGCCACCAGAGCGCACTGCTTCGCGCCACCCGCAGCCCACTGCACTGTGTTTACTCAGTGACTCAGTCCCGCGTGTGCACTGTTTATCGCCTGACGCCTTCATCATGCCTAAATTTGTAGAAAAGAGGAAGCGTGTTGTGCTTACACTTAAGCAGCTGATCAGATCAGCTGCTGATTAAGATCAGCTGATCTTTGTTATGGTAGGATGCGTGAGTGTAGGGTGGTGATTGTGGACATAATTTCACTTCTATTCAAGTATCCGGCAATATTCAAGTATCCGGCATGTCGGCGGTCCCGTTGATGCCGGATAAGAGGGATTTTACTGTATCTGTCTATCTATCTATCTATCTATCTATCTATCTGTCTATCTATCTATATGTCTGTCTGTCTATCTATCTGTGCATCTATCTATCTATCTATCTATCTATCTATCTATCTATCTATCCATTCATCCACCTATTCACCCACCCACCCACCCACGCATCCATCCAACTTTCCTCACCACCGCGTGCCACCGTCAGGTGTTCATCAAGAGCGAGCTGAAGGTGGGCGTGGTGTACGTGCGGGAGGAGCAGTTCACGGAGGAGGAGATACTGGACAACAACGACACGTCCCCACTGTTTGAGGAGTTCCTGCAGATACTCGGCGACAAAGTGCGGCTGAAGGGTGAGTCACGGTTTAGTGGTGGTCTGTGTTGTTGCTCTGGGTGACTGAGGGTGAGTGTTGGGTGATGTGTGTGTGTGTGTGTGTGTGTGTGTGTGTGTGTGTGTGTGTGTGTGTGTGTGTGTGTGTGTGTGTGTTTCTTTTTTTCTTGTCGGTAGGTAGGGGGGAGAGGTTGTTGGTGCGATGGTGGTGGTGGTGGTGGTGGAATGTGTGGTTTTTGGGTGTTTTGTAGCTACAGTACCGGTGATGGTGATGGTGTTGGTGGTGGAGGTGTTGGTATTGTTATTGTTGTTGTTGTTGTTGTTGTTGTTGTTGTTGTTGTTGTTGTTGTTATTGTTATTATTATTATTATTATTGTTATCATTATCGTATCGCGGTGTTTGTCTTGGGGGATAATCCTCAGTAGTAGCTAATTGCTAATCCTTTTAGTGTATTGAACATGATTTTAAAAAAGCATCAAATTTTTTGCTGAAAATAAATAATCACTGTCTCAAAATTAGTAGGCTAGGGCTGATTCCATAAAACCCGAAGTATTTCAGTCTAACAATGTATGTGTACAGCATTGAGGAAGAGAGAAATTGATGATTTATTATGTGCCTGGTTAGCATACGCAGAGTTTGGCGATTGTTAGGGAATGTTAGGGAAGAATTTAAATAACAAAATGTAACCATGTTTGCAGTGGATGGATATGTATTTCAATTTTCCATGCCTTTCTCCCTCTCTTTTAGTGCTGACGTGGTCAGTTCTTTCGTCATGAATTGACTCATTTTGTCTAATACGGGCGCTCTGGCATACTAACATTTCCAAATCAGAGGTATTAATTTTGTTATGATCTTTACCCGATTGGGAATTACCGGAACCACGAAAACAACGACTGTGAAATCGGATCGGGGTGTTGGTAATGCCTGTTACCAGACTGGTAAGGCTCTTGCTTGGAAACGTTACCAAGCGACTGTGAAATCGATCGTAAGTTCTGTAGGCAGTCCTTCAGATCACCCACTTCCCTCTCAAGTTCTCCCATCTTGTTCTGGTCCTCCTGTCCTACGGACAGTGGCTTTTCCTCTCTCACTTCCTCCTGTGGGTCCAAATCTTTCAGGTTTATACCACCAGCTGTCATGATGCTAATTTCACTTATCATAAGTTTAAATTATTCTTCCCTTTCGCGGGAAAAGTGCTAAAACACAAAACAACAACAAAATTTTTTGTTTTAATTTTTACTCTCATCACTACCGTGCGGGAGCAGAGGGCAGGCAGAGGATACTGGCCTGGTAATTGTTAGGTCACCTACCCTGAATTCTTTTCCCTGGTTTAGTGACCTGCGCATGGGTTGTCGCTGTCGGTCCTCCACTTGTGAAAACTTCCGAATCTTATAACCCTTCATATTGCCTCCCTCTGTCTCTTATCCAACTACGCTTCGCGGACACAGTGAACTAATTTTGAGTTGACATGTTCTTGGCCTTCCTCGTTGAAGTATGCACTGTCCCAGCGCAGGCCGTCCCAACAGGGCTTTGCACCGAAGTTGACGAACCGTTTTCATCTCACCGCTTTGCTCTGCAGATTCCGATTAATAGCCTTGTCTACCCTTGCACAGGTCTCTTCATCTATCCTGAACCTGCCAATCCACCTCGGTCGCCGCTGCTCAGCCAGGCACGTAGGCACATCAGCCTCATAGCCTCAAACACAACAACAGTCTGCTTCATTCCCTGGGCTGTTTCTCTAACTTGGCTGTTCTGCTTTATGTCACTACTACTTCACCTGACTCGGCACATCTGATTGGATGTCTCTTCCTCTATGAACTTCTTTTTATCATTGGGTTCGTCTTCCCTTCTTTCCACTTTTATACCTTTCCGAAATCCTCCTCCATCTGATTTTGTGAAAATGATCACAGACTTTTGTGGGTGAATTTCCACTTGGAAACCAACCAGAGACTGGCGCGCGTGATTTGAGTGGAGGAAAGTTAATGGGAGTTGGGTAGATTTTCAGGAAAACTACTAAGGATTGTCCCCCAGGACAAACACCGCGATACATTATTATTATTATTATTATTATTATTATTATTATTATTATTACAAGTTGTACTAATATTATTATTATTAGTAGTAGTAGTAGTAGCAGTAATAGTAAAGGAATTTGTGTTTTTGCGGTATTTTCTAATTGTAGTGTTGGTGGTAGCAGTAGTAGTAGTAGTAGTAGTAGTAGTAGTAGTAGTAGTAGTAGTAGTAGTAGCATCATCATCATCATCATCATCATCAGTAGCAGCAGCAGCAGCAGCAGCAGCAGCAGCAGCAGCAGCAGCAGCAGCAGCAGCAGCCGTAGTAGTAGTAGTAGTAGTAGTAGTAGTAGTAGTAGTAATAATGCCTCTTTTAATAACTTTTCCTCTCATTTTTAGGATCTTAAGCATATCTTCCTAGAATTTATTAATATTTATCATAAGTTTGTACGTCTTCATTATTACTTTAATCATATACTTTCTTTTCATATCTGTTTCGTAGTTTTGAACTATTCTTAAATATTGTGTACATCCGTTCTCTCTCTCTCTCTCTCTCTCTCTCTCTCTCTCTCTCTCTCTCTCTCTCTCTCTCTCTCTCTCTCTCTCTCTCTCTCTCTCTCTCTCTCTCTCTCTCAGAACAATGAAGGTTTGCTCCATAGAAGTATAGATATTTGAAATGAACTTGGAGAAGAGGTAACAGAAGCATGGAGTACACTGACATTTTCAATAGGCCTTTTATCAGTCTTTTGTTACCTTCGAAAGAGCCACTTAACATAAAAATAGAAAACTTGATAAAACATAGACATGGAGAGAGAGCCACACAGACCTCAGAGTCTGGATAATAAAATGCAAATACAAGTAGATAAACACGCGTTATCTTAACTAACTATAATTTGTCCTCTCTAGTATTCTGTATCTCCTCCGGCAGGTTTCGACAAGTACAAGGGCGGGTTAGACACCGTGCATGACCTAACGGGCCTGTACAGCGTGTATGCCAACTGGAGGAACATCGAGATCATGTTCCACGTCTCCACGCTGCTGCCATACGAGAAGCACGACCCGCAGAAGGTTAGTGTGTGTGTGTGTGTGTGTGTGTGTGTGTGTGTGTGTGTGTGTGTGTGTGTGTGGGCCGTAAGCTGAAACACTTCTGCCCGCACCTCCACTACTTGCAAAAGACTAATTGGTACGGGTTTTGAAGGGTGTTTTAACAGTTCTAGTGACAGATGGACAAGATTTCTACGTTAATAACAGAAGAAGCAGTCTTGACAACCAGGCTAATCATCTCTGTGGCCTTTGAGAATAGTCACGTTGAAGTTACACGGGTTTATAACGTTTCTAGTGACACGGGTTTTAAAGTTTCCAGTGACAGATGGACAAGATCTCTATATTATTAACAGAAGAAATACTCTTGAGAACCCGGTTAGTCATCTCTGTGGCCTTTGAAAATAATAATGGTTTTAAGGGTGTTTGAACGTTTCTAGTGACAGACTGACAAGATTTCTATATTGCTAACAAAAGAAATGCTCTTGACAAGCCGGTTAATCAGTTTTTGTCTTCTGGTCCACATTTGTTTAAGTTTTCTTTTCCGTGGAAATGTTTCCTTCTGATGTACTTTTTAAATAAAGATAGATTTTCTAAAATACAGTCCGTTGTGTTAAGACGATCAGAATGAGAAGAGTAATAACCTCCTTCCATTATAACTCACATCCTGAGACAGTGTTGTTTGTTGAGTGGAGACGATGATCACCTTGAACTTTCGTCCCTAATGGAAGGTTGCTGGAATATTTTCGGATTTTTAGTGTTTTGGTAAAGAAGAGGCAGTGGTTTCCTCAGATGGCAAAGATACACAAGGAAATAAACGATTGAAAAACGACAAGACAAGGAAGAAGAGGCCTCTCTGTGTAAAGCGAAGATAAACAAGATGAACGTTAGAATAGCTATCTGATTAATAAATGTGACGAGGACTAGGACGAGGAAGAAGTGGCAATCGCAGTAGAGGATAAAGATACACAAAGAAATAAAGGATTGAAAAAGCAATCTGACTAATTAGTGTAAGAGGACGAAGACGAGGAAAACACATGCTAGATCAAACATAAACTAAAGTGCAAGGATGAAAACATACATGAACAGGAAGCGAAATCCAATGAATATGACATGAGTAAAGAGTTTATAGAATTGCTGTTAGTGATTCAAAACGAAGATGAAAGCAGAGGTGAAGAGAAAGAATATGAAGATGAGAGAATAGTAAACAGAAGAGGGAATCCAGCGAATGTTACTTAGATGAAGAATTTATGCAAGTATTAGTAATGATTCAGGACGAAGATGAAAGTAGTGAAAGTGTAGAGAAAGAATATAAGAATGAGAAAGGGAGTGGACAGAAGACTGAATGAAGTAAGTGTGACTTGGGTGAAGAGTTTATAGAAGTAATGGCAATGGCTCCACACAAAGATAAAAGCAACGAAAATGAAGGGAAGAAATACAAAGATGAGAAAGTGAGTGAGTAGAAGAGTGAATCCAGTGAACATGACATGGATGAATAATTTATGGAAATGTTAGTAAGGATTCAAGGCGATGACGACGAAATGCCAGAAGGTTGAATCTGTAATTCCTTGCTTGGATAAAAAATAATAATAAAAAAAAAAAAAAACAGAAACGTTCAACCAAAAGTAATAATGAAAACCAATGAATAGAAAATCCAAGATAAAATAATGCCATAAACAAATTAGAAAGTCCATCCGTTGTATTAAACGCGTTGGAGGATGATGAGAACTAAGAGTGAGTGCAAGTGATGATGGTAGGTACGGACTGAACAGGATAGGAGTACCAGCAGGACAATGAGTACATTGTATACTGAGCTTTAACTCGTAAATGCGTTCTTTCAGGTTCTATAGCCTTAATTTAGATTCTCTAGAGTGCAGATTCCTCAAGTCTACCTGTAAACCTGTTTGTACATGTGACTGTTGGTAGAGCTGAACTTTATTTTATTTTTGGTCTCCCCAATGCAAATATATAAAAAAAGCCTCACCCCTGTTCCTTGTCCCTCCCTCCCACAGCTGCAGAGGAAACGACACATCGGCAACGACATTGTGTGTGTGGTGTTCCTGGAGGCAGACAACACGCCCTTCTCCCCCGCCTGCATCAAGTCACACTTTTTGCACACTTTCATCGTGGTCAGGACGAGCCCCAGGATCAAGTTCAAGCCCACAAGATATGAGGTGAGTGCCTGAGTTCATGAGTTCTTGAGTTTTTGAGTTCTTGAGTTCCTGAGTTACGAGTTCTTGAGTTCTTGAGTTTCTAAGTTCCTGAGTGTCTGAGTTCTTGAGTTTTTGAATTCTTGAGTTCCTGAGTTTTTAAGTTCTTGAGTTCTTAAGTTCCTGAGTTCTTGAGTTCTTGAGTTCCTAAATTCTTGACTTCTTGAGTTCCTGATTTCTTGAGTTCTTGAGTTCCTGAGTTCTCGAGTTCTTGAGTTCCTGAATTCCTGAGTTTCTGAGTTTTTGAGTTCCTGAGTTCTTGAGTTCTTGAGTTTCTGAATTCTTGAGTTCTTGGATTCCTGAGTTCCTAAGTTCCTGAGTTCTTGAATTCCTGAGTTCCTGGGATCTTGAGTTCTTGAGTTCTTGAGTTCCTGAGTTCTTGAATTTCTGATTTTTTGAGTTCTTGAGTTCCAGAATTGTTCAGTTTCTGAGTCCCTGAGTTCTTAAGATCCTGAGTTTCTGAGTTCTTGAGTTCCCGAGTTTCTGAGTTCTTGAGTTCCTCAATCCCTGAGGTCCTGAGCGCTTGAATTCTTGACTTCTTGAGTTCCTGAGCTCTTTAGTTCTTGAATTCCTGAGTTTCTGAGTTCTTGAGTTCCTGAGTTCTTGAGTTCTTGAGTTCCTGAGTTCTTGAGTTCTTAGCCCCCTGAGTTCCTGAGTTCTTTAGTTAATAAATTCTTAAGTTCCTGAATTCATGAGTTCTTGAGTTTTTGGCCCCCTGAGTTCTTGAGTTCCTGAGTTCTTGAGTTTCTGAGTTCTTGAGTTCCTGAGTTCTTGAGTTCTTGAGTTCCTGAGTTCTTAAGTTCTTCAGTTCTTGAGTTCCTGAGTTTTTGAGTTCCTGAGTTCTTGAGTTCTTGAGTTCCTGCGTTCTTGAGTACCTGAGTTCTTGAGTTTTTGAGTTCCAGAGTTCTTGAGTTCCTGAGTTCTTGAGTTCTTGAGTTCCTGAGTTTTTTGAGATACTGAGTTTTTGAGTTCGTGAGTTCCTGAGTTCTCGAGTTCCTGAGTTCTTGAATTTCCGTGCTCTTCAGTTCTTGAATTCGTGAGTTCTTGATTTTTTGAGTTCCAGAATTCTTGAGTTCTTGAGTTTCTGAGTTCTTGAGTTCTTGTGTTTCTGGGTTCTTGAGTTCTTGAGTTCCTGAGTTCTCGAATTCTTGAGTTTTGAATTCTTGAGCTCCTGAGTTTTTTGGTTCCTGAGTTCTTAAATTCATGAGTTCTTGCGTTCTCGAGCTCTTGAATTCTAGAATTCTCAAATTCTTCAGTTACTGCGTCCTTGAATTCTCGAATTCTTACGTTCTTGAGTTATTAAGTTCTTGTGTTTCTGAGTTCTTGAGTTTTTGAGTTCCTGAGTTCCTGACTTCTTGAGTTTCTGAGTTTTTGATTTCCTGAGTTCTTGAATTTCTGAGTTCCTGAGTTTTTGAGTTCTTGAGTTCCTCAGTTCTTCAGTTCTTGAATTCCTGAGTTCTTGAATTCCTGAGTTCCTGAGTTCCTGAGTTCTTGAGTTCCTGAGTTCTTGAGTTCCTGAATTCTTGAGTTCTTGAGTTCGTGAGTGTCTGAGTTTTTGAGTTTTTGACTTCTTAAGTTCTTGACTTCTTGAGTTCCCGAGTTTTTGAGTTCTTGAGTTCTTAAGTTCTTGGCCCCCTGACTTCTTGAGTTCCTGATTTAGTGAATTCTTTAGTTCCTGAATTCATGAGTTGTTGAGTTTTTGAGTTCTTGAGTTCTTGACTTCTTGACTTCCTGAGTTCTTGAGTTCCTGAGTTCTCGAGTTCCTGAGTTCTCGATTTCCTAAGTTCTTGAGTTCTTGAGTTCCTGAATTCTTGAATTCTTGAGTTCTTGAGTTTCTGAGTTTTTGAGTTCCTGAATTCATGAGTTCTTGAATTTCTGAGTTCTTGATTTCCTGAGTTCTTTAGTTCCTGAGTTCTTGAGTTCTTGAGATCCTGAGTTCTCGAGTTCTTGAGTTCCTGAATTCTTGAGTTCTTGAGTTCTTGAGTTCCTGAGTTCTTGAGTTCGTGAATTCCTGAGTTTCTGAGTTCTTGAGTTCCTGAGTCCCAGAGTTCCTGTGTTCTTGAATTCTTGAGTTCCTGAGTTCTTGACTTATTGAGTTCCTAAGTTGTTGAGTTCCTGAGTTTATGAGTTCTTGAGTTCCTGAGTTCTTGAGGTCTTGAGGTTTTTAGTTCTTGAATTCCTAAGTTTTTGTGTCTTTGAGTTTTTGAGTTCCTGAGTTCTTGAGTTCTTGAGTTCTTGTCCTGGGTTTCTGAGTTCTTGATTTCTTGGCCCCCTGAGTTCTTGAGTTCCTTAGTTAATGAATTCTGAAGTTCCTGAATTCATGAGTTCTCGAGTTCTTGGCCTCCTGAATTCTTGAGTTCTTAAGTTCCTGAGTTCTTGAGTTCCTGAGTTCCTGAGTTCCTGAGTTCTTGAGTTCTTGAGTTCCACAGTTCCTGAGTTCTTGAGTTCCTGAGTTCTTGAGGTCTTGAGTTCTCGAGTTCTTGAATAGTTGAATTCTTGAGTTCCCAAGTTTTTTTGATCCTGAGTTCTTGAGTTCTTGAGTTCAAGAATTCTTGAGTTCCTGAGTTCTTGAATTCCTGAGTTCTTGAGTTTTTGACTTCCTGAGTTCCTGAGTTCTTGAACTCCTGATTACTTGAGTTCTTGAGTTCCAGAATTCTTGAGTTCATTAGTTCTTGGCTCCCTGAGTTCTTGAGTTCCTGATTTAATGAATTCTTAAGTTTCTTAATTCATGAGTTTTTGAGTTCTTGGCCCACTGAGTTCTTGAGTTCCTGAGTTCTTGAGTTTCTGAGTTTTTTGAGTTCCTGAGTTCTTGAGTTCTTGAGTTCCTGCATTCTTGAGTTCTTGAGTTCCTGAGTTCTTGAGATCCTGAGTTCTCGAGTTCTAGAGTTCCTGAGTTCTAGAGATCTTTAGTTCCTGAATTACTTAGTTCTTGAGTTCTTGAATTCCTGAGTTCTTGAGTGCTTGAATTCCAGAATTCTTGAGTTCCTGAATCCCTGAGTTCTTGAGTTCCTGAGATCCTGAGTTCTCGAATTCTAGAGTTCCAGAATTCATGAATCCTTGAGTTCTTCAGTTCCTGAGTTCTAGAGATCTTGAATTCCTGAATTCCTGAGTTCCTTGGTTCTTAAATCCTTGAGTTCCAGAATTCTTGAGTTCCTGAGTTCTTGAGTTCTTGAGTTCCTGAGTTTCTCAGTCCTTGAATTCCTGAGTTTCTGAGTTCTTGAGTTCCTGAGTCCCAGAGTTCTCGAGTTCTTGAATTCTTGAGTTCTTGAGTTCCCGAGTTCTTGAGTTGTTGAGTCCCCTGAGTTGTTGAGTTCCTGAGTTCTTGAGTTCCTGAGTTCTTGAGTTCCTGAGTTATTGAAGTCTTGAGTTCCTTAGTTCTTGAATTCCTAAGTTTCTGAGTTCTTGAATTCTTGATTTCTTGAGTTCCTGAATTCTTGAGTTTTGGAGTTCTGAGTTCTTGAGTTCTTGCCCCCCTGAGTTCCTTAGTTAATGAATTCTAATGTTCCTGAATTCATGAGTTCTTGAGTTCTTGGCCCCATGAGTTCTTGAGTTCTTGAGTTTTTGAGTTCCTGAGTTCTTGAGTTCCTGAGTTCTCAAGTTGTTGTGTTCCTGAATTCTTGAGTTCCCGAGTTTTTGAACTCCTGAGTTCTTGAGTTTCTGAGTTCCTGAATTCTTGAGTTCCTGAGTTCTTAAATTCCTGATTTCTTGAGTTCTTGAGTTCCTGAGTTCCTGAGTTCTTGCATTCTTGAGTTTTTGAGTTCTTGAGCTCCAGAATTCTTGAGTTCCTGAGTTCTTGAGTACTTGAGTTCCTAAATTCTTGAGGTTCTGAGTTTTTTTGAGATCCTGAGTTCTTGCCTCACTGAGTTCATGAGCTCTTGAGTTTCTGAGTTCTTGAGTTCCTGAGTTCTTGAGTTCTTGAATTCTTGAATTTTTTAGTTCCTGAGTTCTTGAGTTCCTGGGTTCTTGAGTTCTAGAGTTCCTGAATTCTTGAGTTCCTGAGTTTTTGAGTTTCTGAGTTTTTGAGTTTCTGAGTTCTAGTAATTCTGAGTTCTTGAGTTCTTGAGTTCTTGAGTTCTTGCATTCTTGAGTTCTTATATTCCAGAATTCTTAAGTTCTTCAGTTCCTGAGTTCTTGAGTTTCTACATTCTTGAGTTATTGAGTTCCTAAGTTCTTGTGTTCCTGAGTTCTTGAGTTCCTGAGTTCTTGAGTTCCTGAGTTCTTGAGTTCCTGAGTTCTTCAGTTCCTGAGTTCTTCAGTTTTTGAGTTCCTGAGTTCTTGAGTTCTAGAGTTTCTGAGTTCCTGAGTTCCTGAGTTCTTGAATTCCTGAGTTCTTGAGTTCCTGAGTTCTTCAGACCCTGAATTCTTAAGTTCTTGAGTTTTTAAGTATCTGAATTCTTGAGTTTTTGACTTCCTATGTTCTTGAGTTCTTGGCCCCCTGAGTTCTTGAGTTCTTAATTTATTGAATTCTTAAGTTCCTGAATGCATGAGTTCTTGAGCTCATGGTCCGCTGAGTTCTTGAGTTCTTGAGTTCTTGGGTTTCTGAGTTTTGAGTTCCCGAGTTGTTGAGTTCCTAAGTTCTTGAGTTCCTGAGTTCTTGAGTTCTTGAGATCCTGAGTTCTCGATTTCTAGAGTTTCTGAATTCTTGAGTTCTTGAGTTCTTGAATTCCTGAGTTCTTCAGTTCTGGAGTTCCTGAGTTTTTGAGTTCCTGAGTTTTTGAATTCCAGAATTCTTGGTTTCTTAAGTTCCTGAGTTCTTGAAGTTCAGAATTCGGGAGTTCTTGAGTTATTGAGTTCCTGAGTTCTTGTGTTCTTGAGTTTCTGAGTTCTTGAGTTCTTGTTTTCCTGAATTCTTAAGTTCTTGAGTTCCGGAGTTCCTGAGTTCTTGAGTTCTTAAGTTCTTGAGTTCTTGAGATCCTGAGTTCTTGATTTCCTGAGTTCTTGAGTTTCTGAGTTCTTCATTTCTTGAGTTCCTGAGTTCTTGCATGTTTAGTTCTTGATGTCTTGAGTTCTTGAGCTCTTGAGTTCCTGCATCTCGGACTTCTTGAGTTTCTGAGTTCTTGAATTCCTGAGTTCTTCAGTTCCTGGATTCTTAAGTTCTTGAGTTCCTGAGTATATGAGTTCTTGAGTTTTTGAGTTCCTATGTTCTTGAGTTCTTGAGTTCTTGAGTTTTTGGCTCCCTGAGTTCTTGAGTTCCTAATTGATTGAATTCTTAAGTTCCTGAATGCTTGAGTTTTTGGCTCCCTGAGTTCTTGAGTTCCTAATTGATTGAATTCTTAAGTTCCTGAATGCTTGAGTTTTTGAGTTCTTGGCCTGCTGAGTTCTTGAGTTCTTGAGTTCTTTGATTTCTGAGTTTTGAGCTCCTGAGTTCTTGAGTTCCTAATTTCTTGAGTTTTTGAGTTTCTGAGTTCTTGTGTTCTTGTTTTTCTGAGTTCTTAAGATCTTGAGTTCCTGAGTTCCTGAGTTCTTAAGTTTCTAAGTCCTTGAGTTCTTGAGATCTTGAGTTCTTGAGTTCCTGCGTTCTTGAGTTTCTGAGTTTTTGATTTCTTGAGTTCCTGAGTTCCTGAGTTCTTGAGTTCTTGAGTTCCTGAATTCTTGATGTCTTGAGTTCTTGAGTTCCTGAGTTCTAGAGTTCCTGAGTTTCTGAGTTCTTGCGTTCCTGAGTTCTTGGGTTCTTGAGCTCTTGAGGTTTTTCGTTTCTGACTTCTTGAGTTCTTGAGTTATTGGCACCCTGAGTTCTTATGTTCCTGAGTAAATGAATTTTAGAGTTCCTGAATTCATGAGTTCTTGAGTTCTTGGCCTACTGAGTTCTTGAGCTCTTGATTTTCTGAGTTCTTTATTTCCTTAATTTTTGAGTTCTTGAGTTCTTGAATTATTATGCTCTTCAGCTCCAGAATTCCTGAGTTCCTGAGTTCTTGAGCTCTTTCATTCTTGAGTTTCTGAGTTTTTGAGTTTCTGAGTTTTTGAATTTCTGAGATCATGAGTTTCTGAGTTCTTGAGTTCCTGAATTCTTGAATTCCTGAGTTCATGAGTTCTTGAGTTCAAGAATTCTTGAGTTCCTGAGTTCCTGATTTCCTGTGTTGCTGAGGTCTTGATTTCCTGAATTGTTGAGCTCTTGAGTTTTTGAGTTCCTGAGTTCTTCAGGTCTTGAGTTCTTATGTTCCTGAATTTTTTTTTATTTCTCGAGTTCTTGGAATCTTGAGTTACTAATTTCCTGAGTTTCTGAATTCTTGAATTCCTGAGTTCTTGATTTCCTGAATTCTTGTGTTTTTTAGTTCTTGAATTCCTGAGTTCTTGAGGTCTTAAGTTTTTTAGTTCTTGAATTCCTAAGTTTCTGAGTTCTTGAGTTGTTGAGTTCCTGTGTTATGGAGTTCTTGAGTTCCTGAATTCTTGAGTTCTTGAGTTTTTGAGTTCCTGATTTCTTGAGTTCCTGAGTTCTTGAGTTCTTGAATTCTTGAATTCTTGAATTCTTGAATTCTTGATTTCCTGAGATCTTGTGTTCCTGATTTCCTGAGTTCTTGAGTTCTTGAATTCCTGAGTTCTTGAGTTCTTAACCCCTAAGTTTTTGAGTTGCTGATTTAATGAATTCTTAAGTTCATGAATTCATGAGTTCTTGAGTTGTTTGGTCCGCTAAGTTCTTGAGTTCTTGAGTTCTTGAGTTCCTGAGTTCTAGAGTTCTTGAGATCCTTGGTTCTTGAGTTCTTGAGTTCCTGAATTCTTGTGTTCCTGATTTCTTGATTTCTTTAATTCCTGAGTTCTTTAATTTCTGGGTTCTTGAGTTTTTGAATTCCTGAGTTCTTGGGCTCTTAAGTCCCTGAGTTCCTGAGTTCTTGAATTCTTGAGTTCTTTAGTTCTTGAATTCCAGAATTCTTGAGTTCTTGAGTTCCTGAGTTACTGAGTTCATGATTTCCTGAGTTCTTGACATCTTGAGTTCTTGAGTTCTTGAGTTCCTGAGTTCTTGAATTCCTGAGTTTCTGAGTTTTTGAGTTTTTGACTTCTTGGTTCTCTGAGTTTTTGTTTCCCAGAGTTAATGAATTCTAAAGTTCCTGAATTCATGAATTCTTGTGTTCTTGGCCTGCTGAGATCTTGAATTTAAGTTCTTGAGTTCTTTATTTCTTGAGTTCCTGTTTTCCTGAGTTCTTGAGTTCTTGATTTGCTGATTTCTTGAATTCCTGAGTTTCTCAGTTTTTCAGTTCTTTAGTTCCTGAGGTTTTGCATTCTTGTATTCCTTAGTTCCTGAGTTCTTAACTTTTTGACTTTCTGAGTTACTGATTTCTTGAGTTTTCGAGTTCCTGAATTATTGAATTCTTGAGTTCCTGATTTCCTGCGTTCCTGAGTTCTTTAATTCCTATATTCTTGAGTTTTTGATTTTCTGAGTTCTTGAATTCTTGAGTTCTTGAGTTCTGGAATTCTCGAGTTCTTGAGTTCCTGAATTCTTGAGATCCTGAGTTATTGAGTTCCTAAGTTGTTGAGTTTTTAAATTCTTGAGTTCTTAAGTTCTTGAGTTCCTGAGTTTCTGAGTTCTTGAGTTCCTGAGTTCTTAGACTCCTGAGCTTTTGAGTTCCTGAGTTTCTGAGTTTTTTGAGTTCTTGAGTTCTTGAGTTCTTAAGCTTCTGAGTTCCTGAAGTTCTTGAGTTTCTGAGTTCTTGAGCTCTTGAGTTCTTGGCTCCTTGAGTTCTTTTGTTCCTGAGTTAATGAATTCTAAAGCTCTTGAGTTCCTGATTTGTTGAATTCTAGGCTTCCTGAGTTCTTGAGTTCTTGAGTTCCAGAATTCTTGAGTTTCTGAGTCCTTGAGTTCTTGAGTTCCTGAAATCCTGAGTTTTGAGTTCGTGTTTTCTTGAGTTCTTGAATTCTTGAGATCTAGGTTTCTTGATTTCTTGATTTCCCGAGTTCTTGAGTTATTTAGCTCTTGATGTCTTGAGTTCTTGAGTTCATGAATTCCTGAGATCTTAAGGTCTTGAGTTTTTCATTTCCTGAGTTTTGAAATTCCTGAGTTCTTGCGTTTTTGAGTTCTTGAATTCCAGAATTCTTAATTTATTCAGTTCATGAGTTTTTGAGTTCCTGAGTTCTTTAGTTCCTAAATTCTTGAGTTCTTGAATTCCTAATTGTGTTCTAGAATTCCTGAGTTCTTTTGTTCTTGAGTTTTTCGTTTTCTGAGTTCTTGAGTTTCTGAGTTCCTGAGTTCTTTATTTCTTGATTTTCTGAGTTCCTGAGTTCCTGATTTCTTGATTACATGAGTTCCTGAGTTCTTGAGTTCATGAGTTACTGAGTTCTTGAGTTCTTGAATTCCTGAGTTCTTGAGTTCCAGAATTCTTGACTTCATGAGTTCTTGAGCTCCTGAATTCTTGAGTTCTTATCTTCCTGAGTGTCTGAGTTCTTAAGTATTTGAGTTTCTAAGTTCTTGAGTTCTTGAATTCCTGAGTTTCTGAGTTCTAGAGTTCTTGACCCTTAAGTTCTTGAGTTCCTGATTTAATGAATTCTTAAATTCCTGAAATCCTGAGTTCTTGAGTTCTTGCCCCACTGAATTCTAGAGTTCCTGAGTTCTTGAGTTCTTAAGTTCCTGAGTTGTTGAATTCTTGAGTTTTTGAGTTCTTGAATTCTTGGGTTCCTGAGTTTTTTTTAATTTCTGAGTTCTTGGGTTCTTAAGTTTCTGAGTTCCTGAGTTCTTGAATCCTTGAGTTCTTGAGCTCTTGAGTTATTGAGTTCCAGAATTCTTGAGTTTTTGAGTGCCTGAGGTCCTGCGTTCTTGAGTTCCTGAGTTCTTGGGTTTCTGAGTTCTTGATGTCTTGAGTTTCTGAATTCTTGAGTTACTGAGTTCTTGAGTTCCTGAGTTCTTGAGTTCTTTGGTTCTTTGGTTCCTGCATTCCTGAGTTTTTGAATTCCTGAATTTTTTATTTATTTTTTATTTTTTTTAAGTTCTTGAGTTCCTGAGATCTTGAGTTCTTGAGTTTCTGAGTTCTTGAGTTCCTAAGTTCTGAATTCTGGAGTTTTTGAGTTTCTGAATTTCTGAGTTCCTGAGTTCTTGAATTCCTGAATTCTTGAGTTTTTGAGTTTCTGAGTTTTTGAATTTCTGAGTTAAGTTTTTTATTTCTGGAATTCTTGAGTTTTTGAGTTCCTGAGTTCTTGATTTCCTGAGTTCTTGAGTTCCTGAATTCTTAATTTCTTGAGTTCTTGAGTTCCTGAATTCTTAATTTCTTGAGTTTTTGAGTTCCTGAGTTCTTGATTTCATGAGCTCTTGAGTTCCTGAATTCTTAATTTCTAGAGGTTTTGAGTTCCTGAGTTCTTGAGTTCTTGTGTTCTTAAGCTTCTGAGTTCTTGAGTTTTTGAGTTTTTCATGTCTTGAGTTCTTAATTTCCTGAGTTCTTGAGTTCTTGAGTTCCTGAGTTTCTAAGTTCTTAAGATTCTGAGTTCTTGGGCTCCTGAGCTTTTGAGTTCCTGAGCTTCTGAGTTCTTGAGTTCTTGAATTCTTAAGCTCTTGAGTTCCTGAGTTCTTGAGTTTCTGTGTTTTTGAGTTCTTGAGTTCTTGGCCCCCTGATTTCTTGTGTTCCTGAGTTAATGAATTCTAAAGCTCCTGAATTCATGAATTCTTGAGTTCTTTGCTCCCTGAGTTCTTGAGTTCTTGAGTTCCTGAGTTCTTGAGTTACTGAGTTTTTAAGTTTTTCAGTTCTTTAGTTCCTGAGTTCCTGAGTTCACGAGTTCTTGAATTCCTGAGGTCTCGAGTTCCTGAGTTTTTGAGTTCTTAAGTTTCACAGTTCTTGAGTTTTTGAATTCCTGAATTCTTGAGTTCTTGTGTTCTAAAATTCTTGAGTTTTTGAGTTCCAGAGTATCTGAGTTCCTGAGTTCTTGAGTTCCTGAATTATTGAGTTCTTGAGTTCCTGAATTCTTTAGTTTTTGAGTTCCTGAGTTCTTGAATTCTTGAGTTTTTGAGTTCCTGAGTTTGTAAGTTCTTAAGTTCTTGAGTTCCTGAGTTTTTGAGTTTCTGAGTTCTTGAGTTCCTGGGTTCTTGAGTTTTTGAGTTCCTGAGTTCATGAGTTCCTGGGTTCTTGAGTTTTTGAGTTCCTGCGTTCCTGAGTTCTTCAATTCTTGAGTTCTTGAATTCCTGAGTTCTTGAATTCTTGAGTTCTTGAGTTCCTGAGTTCTGCAGTTGTTGAGTTAAGTTCCTGAGTTCTTATTTTTTTTTTTACTTTTTGAGTTCCTGATTCGTTGAGTTGTTGATTTCTTGAGTTTTTAATTTCCTGAATTCCTGAGTTCCTGAGTTCCTGAGTTCTGGAAATCCTCAGTTCTTGAGTTCTTGAGTTCCTGAGTTTCTGAGTTCTTGAATTCTTAATTTCTTGTATTCTTGAGTTCCTGAGTTCCTGAGTGCTTCAGTTCCTGAGTTCTTGAGTTGTTGAATTCCGGAATTCCCGAGTTCTAGCGTTCCTGAGTTCTTGAGTTCCCGAGTTCTTGGGGTCTTGAGTTCCTGAGTTCCTGTGTTCTTGAGTTCCTAAGTTCTTGAGTTCTTGAGTTTCTTAGTTCTTGAGTTCTTGAATTTTTGAGTTCTTGAGTTCCTTAGCTCCTGAGTTCTTGAGTTCCTGAATTCTTGAGTTCTTGAGGTCCCGAGTTTTTGAGTTCCTGAGTTCTTGAGTTCTTGAGTTCCAGAGTTCTTGAATTCTTAAGTTCCTGAGTTCTTAAATTCCTGAGTTCTTGAGTTCCTGATTTCCTGAATTGTTGAATTCCTAAGCTTTTGAGTTTCTGAGTTCTTGAGCACCATTATATTATCGTCATTATCTTATGGTTGGGATATGGTTTTGCTACAGCTGGCTTTTCTTTCGTTATATTTACTATATCTCTCATGTAATCACGATACAGTAATGTTTCCCTCATCAATTATAGCGTGTCTCTTATTCCATTAATATCCGTATGTGCTGGCCCCATAATATTATGACCTCGATGTTCCTCAGGTGTCGTCATAGCGGATGAACCTTCTTTAACCCGCCTTCCACAGTCACACACATCCATAGACTTTTCAGGTCTTTCACTCTCCTGCTGGGTAGATCCATCTCCAGCATCCCCAAGCCAACGTGTATGTGTTGTGTTTCTGATATTTTTCTTCCTGATTTAGTTCAGCCTCATCAGTTCTGGAGAAAATCGCAGCATCTTCATTTCAACCACTTCTAACTTCGCTTCAGTCAGCCAATTAGTCACTCAGCCATTAACGCTACTATAAAACGGCACTGACACATTCACACCCGTTCTTGCAGGTGGCCGTTGTGTCGAGGGATGAGGTGGGGGCGTACAAGCCTTACCTGTTTGAGCAGAGCTGCTTTGAGAAGGGCCCCATGTTCCGTGAGTGGCTCCTTACCAAGATTGTGAACGGCGAACGTGCCTCCTACTCCGCGCCCAAGTTTGCCCGCATGCAGGACCGCACCCGCTCCCAGATGCTGGAGGACCTCGTCAACAACCTGCAGAACCACGCCGAGACAGGCCAGATACCGAAGCCCTACAGGTACTCAGGTTCCCCTTCCTCAGCCTCTCATTCATTACCACTTCATGACTTTCTTTCGCAATCGTAGTATAGTTTTAAGCAATTCTTTTTGTTCCAGTACCTCTCTCTCTCTCTCTCTCTCTCTCTCTCTCTCTCTCTCTCTCTCTCTCTCTCTCTCTCTCTCTCTCTCTCTCTCTCTCTCTCTCTCTCTCTCTCTCTCTCTCTCTCTCTCTCTCTCTCTCTCTCTCTCTCTCTCTCTCTCTCTCTCTCTCTCTCTCTCTCTCTCTCTCTCTCTCTCTCTCTCTCTCTCTCTCTCTCTCTCTCTCTCTCTCTCTCTCTCTCTCTCTCTCTCTCTCTCTCTCTCTCTCTCTCCTTTCGAAAATTAGGTAAAAACAGAATGGGAAATACAAAGAGAAACGTTAATATATCGAGGGAAGATAGACTGAGAAAGTAAGAAATAAAGGATACAAAAATAAAAGAAAGAAAGAAATAGTAGCTAGAAAGATAGATAAGCGTAAACAGAAAGATAATCTCTCTCTCTCTCTCTCTCTCTCTCTCTCTCTCTCTCTCTCTCTCTCTCTCTCTCTCTCTCTCTCTCTCTCTCTCTCAGACGCGGGTCGTGGCGGCCCATCGGTCACATGCGGCCGTCGTCGCCGCTGCTGGACTCGGTGCGGGACCTGTTCGAGGGGCACGAGCAGCTGGCCAAGGACTTCACCCGTGCCTTCCACAACAGCGACAACCAGTTTAACAACATGCTCTTCGACGTAACCTTCCTGGTGGGGTCTGGCAAAGAGAAGTGCAAGCTGTACGGCGTAAGGGCCATCCTGGGGGTGCGCAGCAGGTGAGAACGCACGGGAAGCCACACCCGCTGCATCTGCCCACTGTGACTGTCATTGTCATCAGCCCTGTTATATTTAGTGTACTTGTTTTCCTTTACTTGGTTGCATGGTTTATAAGCCTCTGCCAATTTTTTTCTGTTGTCTTAGATGAACTTTTGGCAAGTATTCTGAAACACTTCTGCGCCGCGCCTCCAGTATTTCAAAAGACTCTCGTTGAAGCTGCACGTGCTTTTAAAGGTGTTCTTACGGTTTTAGTGACAGATTAACAAAATTTTACTTTATTGGAAGGAGAAACAGTGTTGAGAACCCGGCTAATCATCTTTGTGGCCTTGGAAAATAGCCGTGCTGAGAGAGCAAAGCATTTTTGAATACAGGCCTTTCATTAGTGTTCATCCTTTTCATCATTTCCTGTTCCACGCACAGTCTCCAGGTCTCATTTGGTCTTCCCTCTGGTCTCTTTCCATTTATTTCCAACTATTATACCAGCTCATTGCATATTTCACCATTATTAATTAAATAAATAAATAATTAATTAATTAATTAATTAATTAATTTATTTATTTATTCATTCATTTATTTTTCATTTGTTTATTTTTAGCTTTTCTGTTGAATACTGTGCCTTAAGATGAAATCGGGTTAAAGTAGATATGAAGACAGGACAGTACGAGCCTAACTGAAGTTCTTTGTACTAGGAATAGGTATGTACTCGCACAGTACATTTGCCCGCAATTTCTGTCCATGTAGCTGTCTGCTATTTGTTTACAAACGAAAGTTTGATTGCTGTAAACTCTTTATAAAGACTACTAAGAACACATTATAGGGTTTATTTCATCTCTATATTTGGTTAATCTTTTAACCAAGCCTTGAGGGATGTTGATGGCAGCATGTTGTGTTCTTAGCTGTCCTCTTGTACACAACTGTCCGCCCATGCTCAGAACCCAATATTTACAAACAAAGGAGTGCTGATAAACATATTTGTTCACTGCTGTCCACAATATGGCTGAAGACTCGGTTAAAAGATAAAAAAAAATATAGGGATGAAATAAGCCCTATAAAGTATTAATTTCGTTTGTAAACAAAGAGCAAAACAAGGGAACAGCTATGAACACCACACCGACCTGCCACCACACTTGCCTGTCAATGCCTCTGCCCACCCCGCCATCCCTGTCAACCACTACACTACACCTACCCACCACCATTACACCTTCCGATCATCACCGTCCCTGCCCACCACC
>NC_087162.1:13647947-13675447 GCF_035594125.1 Scylla paramamosain | reverse complement strand
ATAGAACACACCACACAGCCAATACATGAAAAGTCAGTGAGGTGATGAGCACTCGTAACCACCACGCCACAAACACACGGGAGGCCTTGCTGGGTGTGTGTCTGTGTGGTGTGGGGTTGTTCTTGTCGATAACAAATGCGAGGCAACCCATGCAGCTCCCTTTACCCAGTGTGGAGCTTAAGCCAGGTGAGGTCCCTGCGGTCTCTTATTAAATACATGATGTGCATCACCTTAATTATACTACTTTGTGTTGCTTACTAAACCAAGAAGCTCGTGTGCGTGTTAAATAAACCATCTGTCTTTCTGTATACTTCCTGTCAAGCTCTGGCTAACTAAGTGCGTTATACTAGATAAAGAGAAATAAAGAGTTTGAGTCTCTCTCTCTCTCTCTCTCTCTCTCTCTCTCTCTCTCTCTCTCTCTCTCTCTCTCTCTCTCTCTCTCTCTCTCTCTCTCTCTCTCTCTCTCTCTCTCTCTCTCTCTCTCTCTCTCTCTCTGAGTAAATCAGCCAACAGTCCCGTAGCAAAGTAAACCAGCAGCATAATAAGACGTGTGGTAATGTTTGGTGTTCGTGGCGTACTCGTATAGAATGAAACACGGCATGGTAATATCTACTGTACTACTACCACTATTACTGCCACTACTGTTACTATACTATCTTCAGCATTAATAACCATTCCTCCATTATAACTATGCTGCTTTCATTACTATCACCACTGCTACTACTACTATTACCGCTATTACTACTGCTGCTGCTGCTGTTACTATTACTGATGTGCCTAAATACATCTATCTCGATGCCTATTAACCTACTAATTATGCTGTTAAAAAAAGGACTTGATCTCCGGAATTTAATTTTTTTTTTTATTAACGTTTTGGTTCTCTTTAATTTTTCTTTCTGTTTCTTCTTAAGTAGAGTGGTGTCTTCTTAAAACACAGCAAACACTGGACTTGTAAACTCAGTGTCGGCCTCCTCTTCCTGCTCCTACTCCTGCTCCTGCTATCCTACAACTCCTCGCACACATTTGTTCTCCCACTTCCCTTCATGCCTGTGTGGATCCTTGCTTCCCATCACCTCACCTCCTTCCCCTCACCATCCTCTTAACACTGACCCCTCTCTGTGTCTCTGTGTCTGTGTCTGTGTGTGTGTGAGTGTGAGTGAGTGAGTGGGTGTGCATGTGTGTGTTGTTGTATTTACCCAGTTGTAATTTACAGGGTGTGAGCTACGCTCATGTGGTCCTGTCTCCATATCTACATGTGTGTGTGTGTGTGTGTGTGTGTGTGTGTGTGTGTGTGTGTGTGTGTGTGTATTTACCTAGTTGTACTCGTATTGTACAGGGCACGAGCCAAAGCTCATTTTGTCCTGTCTCCGTAACCATATTTATCCAGTTTCTCTTTAAACATGTGTACCACCTCTTCCTTCAAATCATTCCAGATTTCAGTAGTTCTATATGAGAAGCTGCATTTCTTGATGTCGTTTGAACATCCACTCTTCTTTATTTTCTTCCCTTGCCCCCTCCTGTCTCTCTCCCTCCTCCATTTGTGGTACCAAGTCATTTCTCTCTATTCTTTCTATATTGTTTACTTATTTGTACATTGTTTTCAGGTCTCCTCTGTCTCTTCTCTCTTGTAGTGTTAGTAAATCCATCTCTTCAAGTCTTTCTTCATAACTTAAGTCTTTCAATTCTGGTACCATCTTTGTCGCTATCCTCTGTATTCTCTTCAGTTTCTTTATATCTTTTTTCTCTGTGGAGCCCAAACTGCTGCTGCGTATTCCAATTTAGGATATATCATGCTTTTTGTAATTTTCTTCATCATTTCTTTATTTAAATAGTTAATCACTACATTGATGTTTGTATGTAGAGCTGAATATCCCGTTTGTGTCTTTCAGGTGATAGTGTGTCCTGAATCATTTCTCCCGAATCTTTTTCTTGATTACTTTTCGTTATTATTTCTCCTCCCATTTTGTACTTCCATGAAGGTCTCTTTTTTTATTTTTACCTATTTCCAGCACGTGGCATTTTCTGGCGTTAAATTCTAGTTTCTATCTTTGGTTCCATGCATGTATCTTGTCAATATCCCTTTGTAACTCCTTTCAGTCATTTTCAGCCTTTATTATTTTCATTATTTTTGCATCATCAGCAAACATAATAGATGCCAACACAGATCATGCGGTACCCCACTTGTCACTTTGCGCCAACTTGAAAGTCCCTGATTACTGTTCTCATTTTCCTCCCTTGTAAATAATCCTTCATCCATCTCAATGTTGCTCCCTTTAGTCCTCCTCCATTCTCTAGCTTCCACATAAGGATTTTGTGGGGAACTTTATCGAATGTTTTTTTTGAGATCTAGGTATACCGCATCAACCCATCCGTCACTCTTGCACTCCATCTATTACTCTCGTATAGAAGCTCAGTAGATTTGTGACACATGATCTACCTTTCTTGAATCCAAATTGGTTTTCTGTAACTATCTTTTCATCTTCTAGATATTCCACCTACCTGTCTTTAATTACTATTTCACAAAGCTTGCTTACAATACTTGTTAGTGACACCGGTATGTAATTTAATGTTAGCTCTTTTCCATTCCCTTGATACTTTTCTTTCCCTCAACGAGCTGTTAATTATATCTCATATGGGTTCTTCCATTTGTTCTCTGCATTCTTTTTTTTTTTTTTACATCCATCCATTTACTTGATCTGTTCCCCATAGCTTTTCCAACATCCAGCTCTTCCAGCAGTTTCTTGATTTCTTGTCTCTTTACTTGTATCTCCTGTATTCCCTCATTCTGTGATACCATTTTTGGTGCCACAAATTCGGTTTCTTTTGTAAACACAGACTGAAGACTCATTCATTAGTTCACTCATCTCCTCAGTAGTTTCATAAATTCTTCCTTCCCTTTTTAACTTGTTTATGTCATCCTTATGTTTCATTTTCCCGTTTACGTATCTAGAAGAGTTTAGGTTCTTCCTTGCATTTTCTTTCTATGTCACTTTCAAAGTTTCTTTCTTCTTTTCTTATTATACTATATTCATTCCTTGCCTTTCTGTATTCTTATCTAGCATTTCCATTAAGTTTTCTCATAATTTTCTTCCATGCCCTGCCCTTTTTCTTTTTTGCTTGTACACACCTGGCATTATACCATTCATGCTTCCCGATTTTCACTTTATAACTTGGCACAGACTGTCGCACCCCTTTCTCTATACTTGCTCAAGCACAGTTCTGTCACCCATTTCTAAATTGTTCATTCCTGTGCAACACTTTTTCTTCCTGTGGTACTATTTCTATTATCACATGATCGCTTATTACCAGTGGACGGAGACAATGTATACTTGGCCTACTTTCCGGGGTTTTTGTAAACACTAAGTCCAGCTGTGATGGTTCTTCATCTCCTCTGCATCTTGTAGGTTCATTCACCCTTCTCTCAGTTCTTTGTTTTCTTTTTCTCTTTCCGTCTCCCTCTTTTTCATCTCTATTATATCACTGGATATCTTTTTTTTTACATTTCCACTATCCACTTCTCTTCCTTCCTTCCACGCCTTTATCATCATTGTTAAGCTAAGTATTTCTTCTCGTATTTCCACATTTTCTTCTTAAATTTTCCACATTCGTTTATTTGTGTGACCTATACTGAGATCCTTTTCCTTGAAGCCTTCAAAAATATTTTGGTTCATGCCGGCCGCCATCTTCCCTGTTGATATCACCGACCGCCAATGTTTACCTTGTATCACTCATTTCTCCCTATTGACCACTCCTCTAGTAACTCTTCCTCTTTCCCTGCGCTCCACACCTCGCACAAGTCCCTATTGTGGAGACAGGACTCAAAGTTTGGCTCCCCTGCACAATCACATCTAGGTTGATACTTGGAGCTGATGTGGATGCTGTGTCCCATCAGCTGGACGGCGCGCGCGCGCGCGTGCGTGTGCGTGTGTGTTGCATGAGTGTTATGTGTAGTTTCATAATACATTAATGATAATAACTCTTATGTGTTAAATTGTAAGGTTAAAATGGTCCAAAATTTTTTCAGAAGAGTTAGATTATTTGGTAGCTTTTATGATTCTCTTCATGCAGTTGTCTCCTGTATTTTTTTTTTTCATTCATTTCTCAAATTTTCATGAAAGGCTGAGGTTTTCTACAGGCCTCCACATCCTGCCACTCCTCCACTACTACCTCCACCATTCATACACACACTAACACACACACAAATGGCCCCTTAACCCATTGACTGCTATGAAGGAATGAAAATGTTATTTTCCAAATTTAGAGTCTGATTTCAAAGGACATAATTGACAACAAAGGAGGTGAATAATGGGGTAGTTGAAATCTTATGTTTTTTTTGTTTTTTTGTTGTCCTAAACTGTCTAAGGTTACTGTAATGAAATGAAGGGTGTGCCATAGTAGTCGATGGGTCAAGGCTGTGTGTGTGTGTGTGTGTGTGTGTGTGTGTGGATGCAGGTGTGTGGGTGTGTGGGTGTGCATGAGTGGGTATGAAAACAGGAGGACATGATTTAAGGGAAATTACATTCAGAAGCAGCTAATAATTTTTTCTACCAGTAGTTTGATTTCAGTGATTAAAAAATAAATAAATAAATAAAAAATAATAATAATGTTAAAATGAGTTTTCTTATTTTCTTATAGTGTATGGTAGTTGATATTTGATCTTCCTCATATTAAAATAATGCACCATTAAGTTAAATTTAAGCTTACATGCAGTATTTCTAAACTTGCATATGTAGCATTACAATTACTATTTTTCCCATGATGATCCAGGTTGTCTGCTGATACTTTTGATGATATTTTGAGAGACTCACAATGCAGCTATTTTAGTCTGATGGTATCCCTATTTTTCCTGATGCCCCCAGCTGTTTATGAATACTTTTGAGACTGGACCATTACTATTTAGTCTGACACTCATTTTCAGTAGCGTCAAGACTGGCATAACTCTGGGTGGGTCTGACTGATGACAAATGTGTGCCACTCCTCCCCTCCTTCCACCTGCCTTCTCCTCACAGCCATGGGTACACTCCCTCACCCATGCCTTGCTGACCACATCTCAACCTGTCCTGAAGAGATCACACATTGCTGTGACTCAGCTTACCAAACACCACAGTCTGATTTGTAATATTTTTCCTTGTCTAATAAGGACTGGGTTTTTGTTTATGACATCTTGAGTGCCATTTGATAACTTCCATAGTGTTGGGATCAGAGGGAATGCACAATGGAAAAGACTCTTATAATTTTTTTTATATTTGGATAGGGCTGAGATTTCTATTTTGCCTTTTTTTTCCTGGTCTTGTTGTCTTGGCCAGAATCCCCTTTTGCATAAAAAAAAAGAGAGAAAATAGGTTGATGAAAAATTTCCTGTGATCCTTTGAGTGAAGTTATTGGATTTGATGATGTGAGTGACTCCCAGCTGGCTAACAGGACCAACTCAGTCATACTGAGTAATGGGTAGCCATTCATCAGACATCCTTCATGAGTGGCTAGTGAAAAATTCTATGAGCTCTTGAGTGAAGTTACTGGATGGGATGATATAAAGGATCCCCTAACAAGACCACCTCATTTGGCCTTATTGAGTGATGGGTAACTGTTCATCAGACATCATTCATGAGTGGCTGGTGAAAAGCTCCATGACCTCTTGACTTAAATTGAAGTAATTCCGAATGGACTAACAAAACTAGCTTGAAGCCTCCCACTGTGATCTATCCACACCTTCATGACCCTTGCAACCATGTAGCTAAAAATAACCATGCAGAAACAACATGCTAATTTCCTTTGATATAAAAAAAAAAATCCTTCTTTTCCCATAACCATAAACTGCACATGCACACAGTCCTACCCACTCTAAACCTTCCTCCAGACTTCGGACTTGACCTGAACATCTTTCCACACTACACAACTTAACCTAAACTTCCTCTTATACCATAAAAATTGACCTAAACCTCTTCTTGCACTACAGAACTTATCTAAGCTTCCTTCTACATAAAACTTAACCTAAACTTCTCTCATACTATAGAACTTAATCTAAACTTCCTCTTATTCTATAAAACTTGACCTAAACCTCTTATACTGCAGAAGCTAACCTATATTTTTTTCTTATAGTAAAACTTCACTTAAACCTCTCCCATACTACAAACCTCAACCTAAACCTCCTCTTATAGTAAAACTTCACTAGACCTCTCTTAGTTATACTACAAAAAAATTATCATGAAGTTTCTCCTATATGCACTATAAAACTCAATCTAAACATCTTCAACCCTGCAAAACTTAAGCTTCCTCCTATACTATAAAACTTAACATAAATATCTTATGTACATCAAAATTTGAGCTGAGCCACCCAAACTACAAAACTCGACTGTAACTGACATAAAACAAAATCACTACATCACCAAACTTAGTGACTCAGCCTGAAGACTAACAGCTCACTATGCCTTTCTTGCCACTCTTTCTTGCCACCCTCACAACTCTCACCAACCTTTCCTTTCCCTCCCTCACTGCCACTTAGCTTAACCTAATGTCATTTGGCAGTTCACCATCATCGAATTTGAGCCTGAGACGCTAAGGATCCTGCTGGACTACCTTCACACTGGGTCCTGTCCCCTGACCTGCACCTCCATCCCTGGCCTCATCTGTGCTGCTGAGCATTATGACCTCCCAGAACTCCTTCAGGCCTGCTTCCATCATGCCAAGCAGTTCCTCCGTATTGAAGTGGTGAGTGAAGTGTGCTTGTGTGTGTGTGTGTGTGTGTGTGTGTGTGTGTGTGTGTGTGTGGAGGGATGGAAAATGGATGGAGGGTAGAAGGAAATAGAGGTGGCAAGTGGAGTGTGCCTGTGTGTCTGTGTGTGGAGGATGATGGGTGGAGGGTTGAAGGAAGTATAGGTGGTGAGTGGAGTGTGCTTGTGTGTCATTCACCTACAGTCATCTGCTGGTCACTCAGTCATTCCCCTATGGAAAGAGCTCAGAGCTTGTACTGACTGATCTTTGGGTAGGACTGAGACCACTCTCTCACCACACACAGAGACAATGAGGCCACAAGCCCTTTAGTTATATCCTGTACCTACTTGCTGCTAGGTGAACAGAGGCTACACATTAAGAGGCTCGCCCATTTGCCTTGCCACACCTAAGTCTCAAACCTGGGCCTTCTTGGTTGAGAGCTGAGCGTGCTGACTACTACAATACGCTGTGTGTGTGTTACTTCATGTTACTTGTATTTTTTGTGCATCTGGTCCCAAAGCAGCCTGCAGGCTCCATATATCATATTTTTCATCACTAATAGTTGATGCATGTAGCAGTTAAGTATTTATAAGAAATGTCATAAATTGTGCATAGATGTAGAAAATAAGAAATAGAGTGTATTTCTACTGATATCACCTTAGGTTAGTGTGGCTTTCCACAGAATATGTTAACATCCACTTTGAAAGATGATCCTAAAGAGAGAATATTTTCTGAGGAGGCTAGTATATAAATGTATGTTGGTACACAGCAAACCTAAGTGCCTTATTATGGTCTCTGTAGAAGAAAGGGAACTCAAAGTTAACTTTTTTTATGTATCTAATGTCCCTCGGGTCACACTGGGTATTACTACTACTGTGTGTTGAGGCAAGTGCTCTCCCACAGGTGTGCAACATGCTGAGCAGCCTTGAGAACTACTACTGGCGCTACACCTCTGCCTCAGAGCTGGTCAACATGATCCTTGCCTTTGTGGAGACTCGTGCTGTGCAGGTGAGCACCAGAATTATAACTAACTATGGTATTCAGAGGCAGACATTATGGAAACCTCATGCCTAACTGGTTCTCAAATAGAGTGATGGATGAATTAAATAAATTCAGTGATCAGGTTGTTAGTGTCATTAGGGAGCTTTAAAAGATTAGACAAATTTATGGTTGCTTCATACAGGGACTGCCAGGTGTAGGCTTGACAACTTTAGGTTTACTTTCTTTCTTATGTTCTTGTCTCCTTCTTCAAATGATTTAACTTTTTTCTTGAAAGCTGGAAGGAAACTCTTTCATTAGATAACTTCATTTTTCACTCACAAGTTGGAAAGAAATTTAGTGCAGGTCATGTCAGGTACCTTTAGTTCTATCTGCCGTTACTACAGGATTGATCTTTTTTTAAATCCTGTATGACAGGAGTCAGATTAGATACAAGACTGCTGTTGGATCTCCTTGTTAATAATGTCTCTTCTCTGCAGGTGTTTCAGTCAGCAGACTTCCTCCAGCTGTCTGAGTCTATGGTGAACATGATGATGGCAAGGAACCTGGAGGTGGCTGAGATCACCAAGTTTGAGGCGATGCTGGCGTGGGCCAAGAATCGTGTCAAGGTGAAGGGTGCGTCCAAGGCTGACTCCCGTGTGGAGTTCCGCTGCATCATGGAGAGGCTAACCAGGGAGCTGAAGCTGTACAGGATCTCCCCTCAGGATCTCATTAAGGTGAGAATGAGATTGTGTGAAAATTTATTGGGTGATGGTACTGAAGTAATGCTCAGTAGAGTTGGAGTAAAGTAGATTCTAAGAAGCTTTTATGTCGGAAGCAGGTTGCCTGCTCTGAATAGTAAGTAGGAGAATTTTTAGTTGATGATAGATAGTGGGTTAATAACGAGATACTATGAGTAATTACTACTAATGATCAGGTAAAGTATCTTTAACTAACATCACCTCATAATGTACCTGCTCCAGCTGTGGCCTCATGGAGTGTAGTTGTAGACTCTGATGTATGTAATGCTTAGTGATGAGATGTATGGGGTACTGTATTTACGTCCTCTGTTTTTATTCTTCCTTATGTGATGTACACTCAGTCAGGTCTTGTATCAGGGTTTATTAAGAACCAAACCCTTTGTTGTCTTGGATTCACTAACACCTAATCAGTATTTTGCCTTTTTTAAATTTTTGCTTGTTATTCAGCCTCTAGCCAAGTAGCATTTTGACTAACATTTTTAAAGCAGTTCTCCAGTACCTTTGCTTTCTTGCCTTCCTGGTGCTCTGGGTTAGCTCTTTCCTCCCCTGGCAGATTGTATTACCAAGCAAAGCCATCAAGAATGAAAGGATTCTGGAGACCCTCATGTTCCAAGCCAACTCGGGCATGTACAGGATCAACGACTCTTATCTAGAGGCGTGTCAGCAGCGACTCCAGAAGCAAGACTCCAAGTTCAGCGAGTGGGAGTCCTTTGACTATGGACTATAGCGCCGGGTCCTTCTTCCCCTCCTCTTCCTCTTCCTGCTGCACCTGACCACCACCACCTCCACCACCACCACCACCACCACCACCACCACCACCACCACCACCACCACCACCACCACCACCACCACCACCACCACCACCACCCCCACCACCACCACCACCACCACCACCACCACCACTACTAGTAGTTGTCAGTCATGAAGGCACTGGAAGGTCTGCAGAAGAGCATCAGCGTGTTGCACTGTTGGCCGCTACTTGGCAACTCACTTCATCTGGCAAATCCTCACCTGCCTCAGTCTCAGTGTAAGGTTGACGTTGTTTCTACTTCTGGGGCAGCGAGCGGGAGTCGTACAGTTTCCGGGCAGCCTTAGAGTGTCCTCAAAATGGACAACAACATAGGACATAATAGAGGAGATACTTTTCTCACCTGCTTGTGGAGAGGAACAGGTTAATGTAAAGGTAGAACAGAGATGACCGCTTTTTTGAGTTGGTCATGTTTGTATGTGTCTGTGTGTGTGCGTGTGTGTAAGTGTGTATTTGGGTGTGGGTGTGACCTCAGGTGAAATGTTATGTACCCCATGTAACTTGATGCTCCGTGACCTCATATCACAGAAGGTTAGGTCACCAGGTGTCCGGAGGAGGTCATGGAATCTGTCTCTTAAAAAGCAGATGCCAGCCGTTACTTGTTACTCTTATTTCTCTGTGATACTCTGCTCTTTCCTTCGCCATGTCATGTGTGTGTCGTCTGCATGCCCATGTGTGTTTGTGTGTATTTGCATGTGTACCCGTGTGTGTGTGTGTGTGTGTGTGTGTGTGTGTGTGTGTGTGTGTGTGTGTGTGTGTGTGTGTGTGTGTGTGTGTGTGTGTGTGTGTGTGTGTGTGTGTGTGTTTGTGTCGTAGTGCAGGTGTCTCATGCACACGGCAACACACCTGTCGAGATGAACTTGCTCTAGTGAACTGATGACCTGGTAACCTGAAGCATAATGAGAGGCAGACAAACCCTTTAAGTTTAGATCAGACAAATGTGCTAATGTGTAAGGCGAACAAGTGACAAACAGACAACTGTGTAACGGTATCTAAGGAATTAAACGGCAGAACCTCTTTTTGGTCTCACACACACACACACGTTAGGCCCAGGGTGAGGTGATCACAATGCCTTGGCCAGCAACACTAAACAGTCCAAACAGACAATAATACTACAACTGACGTACAATAAGATAAAAGAGGCATAAGGTTTTTATTAAGCTACTCCAACCCCACTTTTGAAGAATACATAGGTAGTGCATAGTTTTAGTACAGTCACTATCACTACCACTGACTACAGGAACTAGCTCACACAACCACAGACTATCCTCACAATGTCATCTGTGACATCCACAACTTAGAAGAAATTTTAAAAGGCAAAGAATTTCTACAAACCTAAGAAATTTTTACAGCTTAAATATTGAGTAGATAGTATGCACTGATATGTATACTACTACTATGACAGTTCAATCATTGGATGTTTGATAGTACTTTTTTTTGCCCCCTTGTCTCAAAACCTGTACACACGAAGACTTAAAAAGATGTAAACTTCCGACACAAACTCAGACTAGACTTGTTCAGGTGACGACTTCCGCCCTTTGTAGATGAAGTTTCCTGGAACTAAAAAAAAGTGTGTATAATGCGAAAAGCTGTGAAAATAATACGCTTATTGTCTAGAAAATATATAGTGAGGGAGGGAACATGGGAGGGAGGGAAGCAGGGATGGGAGGGAGGGATTGTGGGAGGGAGGGAGGGAGGGAGGGAGGGACAGATGAATGGGTTTGATTGATTTAGTCCAGAATGACCAATACAGGAAGACAATGCGACAATAAAGTATATTTTCCTACGTTGTCGTGGGGAAAAAAATGTATTGAATGGCAGTAACTTGCTTTTAGTTCCCCGTGTTGTGGACGAGAAGAAACGTCACACACATTCAGAAAAGTAAAAGTAACAGAAATTGGTTTGCACTTCCTTTCCAACACGGATTGACAGAGCAAAAAGGTGAATCAAGGTCAGTCGAAGTTCTGTTTTGTGCACGAATTTTTCCTCTTTGGGTGTGATTCTGTGGTTCGTCACTTTCATGTTGGTGCAGTGCGGTGTTCCTCCATAACGGGTCGGCTCCCTCCCCATCCAACTCTCCTCCTCCTGTCCCTCATTTTCCAGCACCTCCTCCTCATCATGCCACGGTCGTCTCCCTGCCTCCCCCCCCACCCCCGCAGAAGGTGACCCAAGCACTCCGGTGTGCCGTGTGCTCCTGCTCCAACGCTTACTCTTCCACACCGCAGTGCCGCCACACGCACCAGGCCCACTGTGTGTTGCCAGGATGTGACACGGCCGTGATGGGGGCAATAACAGCAACAGGGCCAGCCTCACTGTGTTGGGGCAGTGTTAGTGGCGCAGTGATTTCAGCGTCAGCCATGTTGAGTAACAGGACCATGCAATAAGAAATAATTTCAAAGGGACTGAATATTCGGCTCACTCCAGCGTTGGTTGTCGGACATGAGTACGTGTTGAGTGTTGGGGACAGTAGTGTCTCGCTTGCCTTCGGCGGGGCTCCAGCTGTGTGGTGTCCCAAGCGCAGCGGACCCACGCGGCCCTGCGTGGCGTTGGCCTGTGGGTGGCGCCAGGCATCTTGTCAACCTGCGCTGCTCCTCCTCATGTTCTCAAGATCTGTTTTTTGAAGGTTCGAGGTACTTTTCCACGTCGAACTTTGATTTCTTCCTACCGATATCTTCTTTGTGATATTCCATATGCATTTCATCATCTAGATATTACTGAGCTACAGTATTTACAGACTTTCTTCCAGTTAGAGTCATGTACCTTTGTCGTTCAATCCGACGGTTCTCATTTTTACCGTGAAAACGTTACACAGTGTCAGAGGCGGATATGTGACAATAGAGGTGTCGCTTTTTTGCATTCATTCACCCTCGTTTTCCATGGAGTCATTTTGACAGCAACTGACGGCTGGCACCAGACTCAGCCCGACTCCGGTCATGTCAATGAGTGGTGACCTGTACGCTGGGCCAGCCTGCTGGCTCACTCATATTCTCGCACTCAGGGACAGTCCCCACTCCGCGTCCTTTTGAAAACGAAGAGCAGCACACCATCTAGGAGAGAGGGACGGAATCCGGTTTCTTGTGAGAAGTGGAGTTCGTTCGGCGGTTGCATTCACTCCACTCGCCTCTCCTCCGCTGAACTCGGCTCCCGTATCAGTAGGCGAACAACGACACTGTGCAACCTACTAGAAAGCAGTGAAGAAATGTGTTATTGAAACTTTCTTTAGCCATCCTTCGTGTGCACTGAAGGGTATGTGGGGGGAGGAGAAATGTGTGTGTGTGTGTGTGTGTGTGTGAGAGAGAGAGAGAGAGAGAGAGAGAGAGAGAGAGAGAGAGAGAGAGAGAGAGAGAGAGAGAGAGAGAGAGAGAGAGATACGTCTCCCCTCTCCCCCACAAACACTTATATAAAACCATGATAATAATATTAATAATGATGATGATGACGATGATGATGATGTTCGTGTATAATTTTCATGTCTCGTTCTTTCTGTCGATTGGGCGACACAAAATGGAGATTCTCATAGTATGTATGAGTACTGTAGTGACTTAACTCTTACTGGGGTGGGGCGGGGCAGGACGGGGCAGGGTGGGCCAGGGCAGGACTCCTCACTCCCCTCCCCCCTCCCCCCGCCCTGCCCCGCCCCGCCCCGCTCCCGGAGGTTCTGTCTGTGCGTCACATTGGGTGTCTGGCGGCCTGTGGGTGTTCGGTGCCTGCTAGGAGGGAGCTACGTCCCCTTCCTACTCATGCTTTATTTGTTATATTCTTCCTCTCTTTTTTCCTTTTTTCTATTTTCATTTTCTTGTGTTAATGCTTCTATCTTTACGCTTCATCATTACATCACCTTCGTTCTGTTTTGGTACGTTACTTTCTCTTTTATTATTCCTTTCTCTTGTTTTACCTTTTTTTTTGACACCGAGCTTTCTCTCTCTCTCTCTCTCTCTCTCTCTCTCTCTCTCTCTCTCTCTCTCTCTCTCTCTCTCTCTCTCTCTCTCTCTCTCTCTCTCTCTTAAGACGCTCATAACTCCTGTACCTGTATCACCCAATTAAACAGGTGAATATAATTTATGAATAAGTAACGTCCCATTAGAATCCATAAGTAAGAAAAAAAATATTTGGAATTGACTGTGATTTTTAAAGTTTCACCTTTTATCATCTTGACAATTTTCTTTTCAGATTTATATTTGTAATTTCAAATTTGGGATTAATTCGTTAATCAGAATAAATATCAATGTAGTTATTATTTATAACCTCGAAAGTTCATAAATTTAAAATTCGCTTGTATTTATTTATTTATTTCATGTGTGTGTGTGTGTGTGTGTGTGTGTGTGTGTGTGTGTGTGTGTGTGTGTGTGTGTGTGTGTGTGTGAATTTTATTCGTGTCTTCATTCATGTTTCTCTCTCTCTCTCTCTCTCTCTCTCTCTCTCTCTCTCTCTCTCTCTCTCTCTCTCTCTCTCTCTCTCTCTCTCATCCTGTTTGATCGTTGTAGCCACAGTTCCCTCATTTGCTGTTTTATTTATTGCTTCCCTTTAACTTTTGTCTTTCTTTTCATTCTAGTTTCAGTGACAGCGAATTTTCTGTGATCGTTTTCTTAATTGTGATTATTTGTTACATTAATTTTTACTGCATATGTGATAAGTTTATTTATTTATATACTTATTTATCGTTTTATACTTCAGAGTTCTTCAGCATTTTCCTTCGTTTCAGTTTAGATAATCTATAATTGTATTTTTCCCCTACGTGTTCTTGACATGTATGTAGCGTCGCCAGTGTCCCTCCCCGTCCCCTCCCCTCCCCTCCACTTCCCCTCTCCTCCCCGCCCCTCCCCGCCCCTCTTCCTGGGAACAGCTCCTCCGTTGGTCCTCAACAATTTGTACGGTGTGATAAAAATACTCTCATTCCCATTAAATGTACATTGTTATTTCACATACCGCATGGATATATGTTATTTCAAAGGGCTTGTATGAATATTTGTATAGTTGCGTCAATGGGTTAAAAAGAAATATATATATATATATATATATATATATATATATATATATATATATATATATATATATATATATATATATATATATATATATATATATATATATATATATATATATATATATATATATATTTAAATACTATTCGTCGACTGACATACATACATACCTTCGTGGGCGCGCGTGGCTGTTGTTTAGCTTAAAAAATAAAATACAGTGATGGCGGGGATTACTATATATAGTAAAAAAAAAAAAAAAAAAAAAAACTGATGTTTGTGTGTGTCCTGTTTCGCTGGACATAAATGTGACAAAAAAAATGCTACAAAAAACAATTCTGTGAGGGATGGTGTGGCAACCATCTTGTTGCTGGTGTTCGTGTCATTGTTATGTGGCGGGGCTGTGAGGCGGCCCTCGGCGGGGTTATCTTAGCGGCGCCTGCGTCCTCCTCCACCACCACCACCACCACTACCACTACCACCACCATCACCAACCATCACCACTAGTACCACCATCACCGTCACCACCACCAGGCTTCACCCCGTGCACTTGAATTGCCCCAAAAAAGCGTAACCCAAACAAACAAGGCATCATTAACCAGGGGGGAGGGGGGAGGGCGGCAGACTCACCATTCTGGCCTTTATGAGTACTCCAGGCAGGATGTTGCATTCACTCCAATGCGATCATGATAACACTGAGAAATTCAAAGGAAGGCAAATTTTTGTCCCTAACTGTCTAGTATGGAGGAGGACGGCGGCGCGGTAGTGTAGGAAACAAACCATACTATATAAAAAAAAAAGAAAAAAAAAGTTTAACCCTTGCTGTGCCAATTGTGTGTTCGAGTGTATCACAATCATGTAGTGTAATCAAAAAAATGTTATTTGTAATAATGTTGCCAGAGAGGGTATCCTTGTTGTCATCTCTAGCGAAATATTTTTCTACTTACTTTTTCATAGCTACGACTTTCTAGCGCTGCCTCGTGTTTGTTCCTTAGAGATGAGGCGCCGACCGGGCAAGCCGAGCGCGCACGCCATTGGCTCCGGGCAAATCGAGCGTGCACGTGGTTGGCTACGGGCAAGCAGAGCGCGCACGTGATTGGCTGGCACCTTTCTAGGTAAATTCCTGTCAGGCGGCAAACGTTGTGGACCAGCTGAGTGGCGGCTGGTCGAGCTGGGCATAGTTTTCGTGTTAAGTCCTCGCTCGACCAGCCACCACCCGGCTCACCAAGGCAGCTATTCAATCTCCCACACACCTGGCCATCAGCGGCCTTCTCACCTGGCCCGCAGACTTCCTCATTAAACGTCTTGAAAGGAAAATTCATGCGTGAACTCTTTGTAACGTAGCGCACGGAGTTTCCAGCAGGCAGTCTTTGGGAACGGCCTGGAGGAACTCTGGAATGTTTTGGAGTTAGTTTTGTGAAGCAGTCCCGTGCGTGCTTCCCTTGTCGGCGCGGCCCCTCATTCTTAGACCCCCTGAGCGAGACACTCCACTCCGTCGTACAGCTGTGCGTCGTGTACCCGGACAATAAACAAGTACTGACACCTCCTGACTCTCATTCCTCAACCCTCTCCCCTCATCTGTCCTCTTTAGCTCTCACTTGGATGGACTACACCTGCTCCCCATACCAGGCAAGTGGTTCCAAACATAACGGTGAGGCAGTATTGTTTATTGTGTGTGTAATGGGACCATAATGTTGCTTCTCTTGCGATCCTCGAGGTTAAGCAACAGTGGGTCTGGTTGACACATGGATGGGTGACTACCTGTGTGTGTGTGTGTGTGTGTGTGTGTGTGTGTGTGTGTGTGTGTGTGTGTGTGTTCATGAAATCACAATTTAAATATAATGAAACTATACAAATTATATTAATGTACTCATATCACAAGTTATGGTTACAATAAAGGAGAACAGATGACTTGAAAATAAGTACATCCACTCGTCCTGCACTGTTTACCATCTCTGCACCTTCCACCCTCAGCACACTACCACCACCGCTCTGACGCAGGAAGTGGGCGGCGAGGGCATGGTGGATCACACATACTGGCGACGACGAGTTGTTGAGAACATATTTTCGCCATCCTTACAGAAGAACACCTCACGACACACCCCGGTGGCGTCAAGGGCGTAACACTGCTGGCAGCTGTACACGTCAAACACGGCCCGCCCTTTGTCAGGTGAGGAGGGAAGGAAGGAGGGAGAAAAGCGTTACTTACTCACACCCAATCAGGTGCTCTCTTAACTATATCATATTTTTAAATTTCTCAAGAATCTCAACTCGACCACTTTTGACAGCCTGTAGTGGAAAGTAGCGGTATCTGTCAAGGATGTTTTCATGGTTCTATTGGTAGTTTAATAATTTTACTGCGATGGTCAAACTAGAATTCAGAGGTCTGTAAAAGAAAGTACATGGGCACAAAGAGAAAAATGGGAGCACCAGGTAAAATTTTCTAGGCTACGTATCTATATAAGAAAGTATTGCATAAATTACTAAAAAAAATGACTGTGGTAAAAAAAAAGTCTTGGAGTGAAAGGGTTAACAAGGAAGGAAAGAAAAATAGTAAATCTGAGAACCTGTTCAAGTATCTCTAGCCTTTGATTTGTAGCCTTTATGAAAGCTTTATGTATTTAAGAATACCGACCTTAATTGTAGTACTTGACAAGAACTAAGACAATAATGAACTTTATTATTTTCATAATACTGACATATTTTGGTAACTAGTGAATATTGTTAGTCCATCACCACTAAACCAGCCACTTGTAACCTTGGTGACTGTCGATTCAGCGCTGACAACCTGAGCTGAGTTACAGTTCGCTCAGGTCTTCATCAGAGGAAACGATGCAGTGAGGCCACAAGTAATGACACCCGCGCACTCCATGACTCATTCATTCCATCACCCCGCCTACCGCACACCCCTTGACTCACTCATTCCCTCACCCCGCCTCCCGCACACCCCGTGACTCATTCTCTTTCCCCTCTACCCGCGCACCCCGTGACTCACTCATTCTCACACCCCGCCACCCGCGCACCCCGTGACTCACTCATTCACTCACCCCGCCTTCCGTGTGCTCCATGACTCACCCATTCCCTCACTCCGCCACCCGTGTGCCCCATGACTCACTCATTCCCTCACGCGTCTCCCGTGCACCGTGACTCACTCTCCGGCCTGAAGATGTAGTCGGTGATCTCTGGGATCCATATGGCCTCCTCCACCTCCTCCAGGGACTGCGGTAGTGCCTGTAGGAGGAGGAGGAGGAGTGTCTGCTGATGGAACAGAGGAGCCAGACGCTTCTCCAACAGGTGACAGGCGTCGGTGTTGGTGGTGTTGGTGTTGGAGGTGGTGGAAGTCTCGTAGTCTGCCTGTAGCACCTTGTCCACAATTTCGTGATTCACTGCTCGGATCCGCTCCAGGTAA
The DNA here is from genome assembly GCF_035594125.1 of Scylla paramamosain. Classification (NCBI taxonomy): domain Eukaryota; kingdom Metazoa; phylum Arthropoda; class Malacostraca; order Decapoda; family Portunidae; genus Scylla; species Scylla paramamosain. The sequence goes on along the minus strand of NC_087162.1, from coordinate 13,657,801 downwards.
GCTGTTCATGGTGAGGTGTGGGGTTAGTTTTTTTTTCTTATGTTTTTATGTCCGGTTCTCCAAATCTATCAAAGCTAGGATGGTGCCTCCTAATGAAGGACTTTGGTTTTGGCATTTGGGAACCGTCATTCCAGGTGGATGCCCTTCCTAACCTCGGATAATGGCCCTGAAGACCCCTTAGGAAATCTCCACAAGTTTTCATCTCTGAAATAGTACTATGTAAAATCATATATGCTTTCTCTGTCAAACTGCTTCACGAATTTTATTATTACTCTTATTCCTCTCTGGTTTGCTTTCACTAGGGGTCGCCACAGCGGATCAACTTTCACTAGCGCGCTCGGTCTTATGCATCTTCCTCAGTCACACCCATTACAAGCATTTATTTTTTCAGTACATTCACAAGCCTTAAGTAACCTTTTCCAATGCTCTCGGTCTTCTGTGCCCTCCTCCTCACTCATTACAAGCATAATAATAGTGCTACATACTGCTTAGATCTTTACGTAACTCCTCTTGCGACAAAGAAAATCAAGGTCACAATCAGGCTACTTCATTAGTACTCACGTCTCTGGAAGTCCTTAGCCCAGCCTGCGGTGATGGCGAGAGGCAGACGCTTGGCCACCAGCTGCTTCATTCGCTCCCCCATCTGCTGCAGGGTGTTTAGCGACATGGGGGTGGTGGCGGAGGCGGCAGGAGGATCAGTAGGGAGAGGCAGAGTTGGGGAAGGGAGGGGGAGAGTGGAGGTACGTGGCGGGGAGTCAGGTAGGGGAATAGTAACGCGAGCTGACGGCGCAGGAGTTGATGTGGAGGAGGAGAAGGATGATGAAGAAGAGGAGACAGAAAAACTTGTGGTTTCTGCGAAATATGAGTCTAACTTCAGTTTATCCACTGGTTTTTCAAGTTTGTGGCTGTCGTACATCTTAGGATGCTCTGTTGCCTGTGGTACTTTTGTTGCTTTTAGTTTTCCATTGAAGCTTATGTTTTGCTTCTTCGGCCATAGTGTCGGTTTGGAAGATGCTGGAGTGGGTGAAGCGGGTGTTGGTGTGGGGGCGAAGGTGCTGTGGGGTTGTGGGTAGAGGAGTGGGTGAGTGGTGGTCGTAGGTACAGGCAGGGCGAGGGTGTCTGAGGCCAGGGGCTGAGAGGCGGTGGAGGTGGTGGAGGCGGGAGTGACGAGACGCAGCACAGGCACTAACTTGATGCTCTCGCTGCAGTTCCCGTTGTCTGGGGTAAAAAAAAAGTGTGATTTGATGAGTTTGTCTCTGTCTATTCCCTTCGTGTTACACACACACACACACACACACACACACACACACACACACACACACACACACACACACACACACACACACACACACACACACACACACACACACACACACACACACACACACAAAAAAAAAAAAAAAAAAAAACCCTCTCTCTCTCTCTCTCTCTCTCTCTCTCTCTCTCTCTCTCTCTCTCTCTCTCTCTCTCTCTCTCTCTCTCTCTCTCTCTCTCTCTCTCTGATGTAGTAAAAACATTCACAAAAGCGTAACATCACAATAAAACTCCCCTAATTAAGGTTTTCCAAATTGGTGGTCGGTGTTGTTTTATTTTCAGAAGTGATCACACGCAAACAACAACACGCACTGAAGGTCGGACCCACTCCCTCACTCCTGCACTCACCCACTCCCTCACTCCTGCACTCACCCACTCCCTCACTCCTGCACTCACCCACTCCCTCACTCCTCACTTTTGGCGGAAATATTTAGCTTTTTTCCTACTTTCTTTTCTCTTCTTTGCTTTTTCTTTCTTTTCTTTGCTTTTTCTTTCTTTTCTTTTTGCTAAACTTTACACGTAGACTTCATATTGCTAACCTTTTTTTTTCTTTCTTTCGGTATTAGAATTTTTGATGATCATGTTTATTATCTGCTACATACTAATGTTTTGCCAAGAAGATTAGTGTGTTTGTATCTCTTGGTATATAAGTATTGAGGTTAGTAAATATGCTTTTTATTTTTTTTTCATTATATATTTGTGTCAAGGAGAATGGGAGAGAGAGAGAGAGAGAGAGAGAGAGAGAGAGAGAGAGAGAGAGAGAGAGAGAGAGAGAGAGAGAGAGAGAGAGAGAGAGAGAGAATACAGTGATAGAATGAAAGCTGATAGGCGGTTTAGTTTGCTATTTTACTACCGTATTGTATGGTGGACCTCAGAAAAAAACAATAAAAAACAAAACAAAACAATAACAGTGGTCAGTTTAGCACCTGACGTGCCTTAAATACTCCTTTTCTATATTAGTTTCAGTCGCAAGAAGGAGGAAAAACCTGCCGTTGTGTAATCATCAGAGCCTTTAACTAATGTGTCGCTGCTGATCGGGTGGAGAGTTGACAGTTTAACAGTTTAACAGAAAGACCCGGAGAAGTTATAAATGAAGGGGAGGGGTAACAAGATACAATATATAAATAGAGAAACATAAATGAAGTAGAAAAGTGGATCATTTAACAGTTTATTTACCGAAAAAAGGGAAAAGGGTACAAAGGATGTGGAAGATGAACAAGATACAATATATACACACACACACACACACACACAGAGAGAGAGAGAGAGAGAGAGAGAGAGAGAGAGAGAGAGAGAGAGAGAGAGAGAGAGAGAGAGAGAGAGAGAGAGAGAGAGAGAGAGAGAGAGAGAGAGAGAGAGAGAGAGAGAGAGAGAGAATGCATAAATACAGAAATAGGGTGAAAGTTGGTGATCGGGTGGACAGTCTCACTAACAGTTTATTTACGAGAAGAGGGGAAATCTACAAAGGAGGAGGAAGGTGAACAAGATACAAGATATACCCCGCCGCCCATGAAAGTGGCGCGCATAATAAACAAACCGTTGTTTCATAGTGGGAGAAAAGTGTCCAGCTCAGATGAAATGGAGGGCTCAGTATAAAAACATAAGAACATAAGAACATAAGAAATAAGGGAAGCTGCAAGAAGCGACCAGGCTTACACGTGGCAGTCCCTGTATGAAATATACCTACCTACTTCCATCTATTATCCCCATCCATAAACTTGTATAATCTTCTCTTAAAGCTCTCTAGTGTCCTAGCACTAACAACATGATTACTGAGTCCGTTCCACTCATCTACCACTTTATTTGAGAACCAATTTTTTCCTATCTCCTTCCTAAACCTAAATTTTTCAAGCTTGAATCCTTTAATTTCTTGTTCTATCCTGGTTGCTGATCCTAAGAATTTTGCCCACATCCCCCTTGTTATAACCCTTATACCACTTAAAGACTTCTATCAGGTCCCCTCTTAACCTACGTCTCTCTAAAGAATGTGAATTTAACAGTTTCAACCTCGCCTCGTAAGGAATACTCCTCATCTCCTGTATCCTTTTAGTCATTCTCCTCTGTACTGATTCTAATAGACCTATATCTTTCCTGTAATGTGGGGACCAGAGCTGCACAGCGTAGTCTAGATGAGGTCTGACCAGCGCCAAGTTTAACTTTAATATTACTTCGGGCCTTCTACTTTTAATACTCCTAAAAATGAATCCTAGTATCCTATTTGCCCTGTTTCTGGCTTCTATGCATTGTTTTCCTAGACGGAGTTCAGAGCTAACTATAACTCCTAAATCTTTCTCGTACCCTGTACCTACCAGAGTTTGGTTGTTTAATGTGTACCTATTGTGTGGGTTTCCTCTACCTACGCTAAGCACTTTGCATTTATTGACATTAAATTGCATTTGCCATCTATCCGTTCATTCATTCATTCTATCTAAATCTGCCTGCAGGGCGATGGCATCCAATTCTGACCTAATTCATCTACCTATCTTTGTGCCATCCGCAAATTTACTAACATCACTACTAATTCCACTATCCAAGTCATTGATATATATTAGAAATAACAGTGGCCCTAATACTGATCCCTGTGGCACCCCACTAATTACATGACCCCACTCGGATTTCGAGCCGTTTATTACCACTCTCTGTCACTAAGCCATGACCCTATCCAGCAAAACGTGGGACCATTGCTAAGCAGTTTGAACAGGTGTCAGCTGTCACATCTCTGCATGTCACCCCGTTAAGGAGTACTCATATTTGTCCCGCTCGCCCGGAAATTGTACCAGATTTATTTGCACATTTCATGTCGATGTAATGTTTTAAATGTTAATGGCACGTAAGCCTTAGATATCCCATACCAAAGTATATCTTATTAACTCCCTCCAGAAAGGTGGTCTTGGGTCAAGTACATTTCTAAGGAGACAGGACTGCCACAAAGAACTGTGGACTGTGTGCGGCGTTGGTTCAAAAGATGACGTGGAAATAATGATAATTCCTCCCCAGTGAAACAAACTGCTCTGAACGAAGGTGTGTTTTGTCAAAAAGAAATTTACTTTTGATAATGCGTCAGCTGAGTGCGTCACCATTCCTCACAGCAGGAGAAATAGAGTAAAAAAACATTGGTGTGTGTGTGATACGAAACGTAACAAAAACATCAGCGCACCATTTTCATTGGCGGCGTGTGGATACATAGAAAAAAAAAAAAAAGAGCAAAACATGAATACACTCATCTACCACTTTATTTGAGAACCAATTTTTTCCTATCCTTCCTAAACCTAAATTTTTCAAGCTTGAACCCTTTATTTCTTGTTCTATCCTGGTTGCTGATCCTAAGAATTTTGCCCACATCCCCCTTGTTATAACCCTTATACCACTTAAAGACTTCTATCAGGTCCCCTCTTAACCTACGTCTCTCTAAAGAATGTGAATTTAACAGTTTCAACCTCGCCTCGTAAGGAATACTCCTCATCTCCTGTATCCTTTTAGTCATTCTCCTCTGTACTGATTCTAATAGACCTATATCTTTCCTGTAATGTGGGGACCAGAGCTGCACAGCGTAGTCTAGATGAGGTCTGACCAGCGCCAAGTATAACTTTAATATTACTTCGGGCCTTCTACTTTTAATACTCCTAAAAATGAATCCTAGAGCGAAAGTTGGCGATCGGGTGGACAGTCTCATATTTTAATAGATTATTTACAGAAAGAGGGGAAAGTTACAAAGGAAAGATGGAAAGGTTAAGATACAGTAAATACATAGATAAAAAAAATAAATACAGAAATGAATACAGAAATAGAGTGAAAGTGGGCGGGCGGTTCAATTGGTTATTTTACCAATGCTTGACATCGTGTAGTGTGTGGTGAACTTCATGTGGTGTTATATATAAAAAAAGACCTTTTACAATAATGTTAAGCAGAGAATACTAAATACTTGATGGACTGAGACTGAGTTAATGGCACCACAAGGAGGTCATGTGGCGCCGGGTGACCAGTATCATATTTACTTTCCGTGACTCATAGTATTGGTGCTTGTGTTCACTGCGGTCAAGGATACAAGGCTTGTGTTCCCGACCACTTCAGGATGTCACTGGGTTTGATGTCAAAGGCCACATAGGTGATTAGTCGGGTTTTCCAGTGTGTTTCTTACTGATGTTGTTTGTGTGCTTGTTTAAACTATCGCGCCATTAATTTATAATCGAGTTTTCCAGTGTTTTCTTATTGATGTTGCATAATCATTGTTAAACTAAAGCTAGAATCATTAGGTACCCTTGAAAACACAAGGACTGCCATTTGTAGGCCTGATGGCTTTTTGTAGCTTCCCTTATTTTATTATATTATTATTATTTTATTTATTTATTTATTTATTTATTTATTTTTTTGACAAATATATGGATGGGGGTGATAAGTGGAAATAGATAGGTGCGTTTCATACAGGGATTGCCGCATGCAGAGCTGATGGTTGCTTGCAGTTTCTCTTATTTTATTTTATTTTTACGTTCTTAACAAATATGTGGATGGGGGTAATGGATAGGTAGGCACGTTTCATATAGGGACTGCCACGTGTATCCCTGATGGTTTCTTGCAGCTTCCTTTAATTCTTTACGTTCTTAGATCTATCGGGGCCACGGTGAGAGGAGTGAGGAAGCCCCTGAATGACTGACTGTTTTATTGGTAAGATACATAAATAAATGTTCTGTTGAGGGTTGTATAAATAGCTGCTATAAGGGAGGGAGGGCGGAGGAGGTGCCGCGGCCTTGCATGACACCGCCTCATCGCACGCTGGCCCGAAGGTTAAAAATGCAAACATTTTACCCTGTATTAGATATTTGTGCTTACCCCTTTAGAGGCTCTTACTTCATTTCTTTTTACGTATTAGGAAGAGAGAGAGAGAGAGAGAGAGAGAGAGAGAGAGAGAGAGAGAGAAGGAGGAGAGAGAGAGAGAGAGAGGAGAGAGGAGAGAGAGAGAGAGAGAGAGAGAGAGAGATCCCATTCAAAATGTTGTTTCCAAAAATACCAGGTATAGAAGAACTGAAAAGAAAAAAAAATCTCAGAAATACTTAAAACTTCATTCATCCATCCCATACATTCCAAAAGGTCACCCAGTAATATACAAAAGCACGTCATTAGATCATTAAGGTGTTAACAAGGCAGTGCATCCAACTTTCGAGCTTTTAAAACTGAAATAATGAGGTTGTGATGTGGGTGTGGCGTAGGTGTGGCGGGTCGTGGTGGTGTGGGTGTGGTGGTGTAGTGGTGAGGATGCGTGAGGGTGAGGTAGCTTAACTGTGTGGTGGTGAGGATGTGGTATTGTGGTGGTGAAGATGGTGGTTGTGAGGGTGCGATTGCGTGGTAGTGTGGGTGTGGTGATGTGGTGGTGGTGTAGCGTGAGAATGTGGTGGTGGTGAGGGCGCAGTGTTGTGGTCAGTCATGAGGTGTGGCAGGCAGGTGTGCTGCGTGATGGTAGGGTGTGTGGCGTGTGTGGCAACACTGAGAGCAACAATGTAAGCAAGCACACGAGGTATTTCTGGAAGGCAACAGGAAGTGTGTGTGTGTGTGTGTGTGTGTGTGTGTGTGTGTGTGTGTGTGTGTGTATAGCGGGCATACCAAGCTCATCGTGTGTGTTGCTGTGTTTAGTTATTCATCATGGCTTCACTTCCTTTGTTGCGTCACGTAAATCATGGAAAACTCGGGCTATTTTTAACATCTTTTATGAAGTCAAGGACACAGTGTGAAGTTGAGGGTATGGAATTTAAACTCTGGAATCCATTAACCCTTTTACTTGCCTCTCGAATTTATTAAAGTGGACTGGTGAAAATTTAATAGAGTAGGATAGTTTTAAAAGATTTTGTTTCACTTTCCTCTCGAATTTGATATGATAGTCTGATGAAAGTTTAATAGAAGCAGAATAATTTTAAAAGATTATTTCAATGGGCTCTCGAACTTGATAAAATTGTCTGGTGAAAGTTTGATGGAAGGGAATAGTTTGAAAAAATCTTTCAGTGTTGTCTCGGACTTGAGGAAATGGTCTGGTTAGTTCCGTAGAACTGAGTAGTTTTAAAAGACACTACAGAGAAAGGTCGAATAGTTTCAAGCATGGATAGTATTCATTATGGGTTAGTAAAGTTCTTTATGTTTACTCTTCTAAAGTAATAAGAGTCGTAGTATTATTAGGAGTTAAAGAGATAAGGAAGCCACAACAACCACAAACTTGTATAGTGAGAGGACGAGACTACTTAGTGACTAGAATTTGGACTCCATTTAGGTACAAAAGAGAATTTCATGCTTTTGCAACAGCCAGGCAATGTGTACACAAAATAATAAAGATAATAGATGATTTCAGGCATGCACGTCATAAGAAGAGAAAATTGAGATATCATGGTTTGCTTATTAACGCGTATGTAACCAAGAACTGTGGCTGTAATGTGCATAAAGGAAAAATACGCAAAATGGTGAAAAAAAGGGATGAACGTGTAACATCTTGACAAGTAATATAGGTCATAACACGATAACCTAAAGGTATCTGGGTTTGTCATTAACGCTTATAAAACCAAGAATCGTGGCTATAATATGTACACAGGGGAAATAAAGAAAAGTAAAAAAAAAAAAAATGAACGTGTAGCATCTTGACAGGTAGTACACACACAATCTCAAGTATACAGGTCATAATAGAGGAAATTTAAGGAATTTAGGTTTACTATTGACGCTTATGAATCAAGAACCCTGATTATAATATGTTGTAGAGGAAAAATATACAGTTTTGCACCTGGGAATTAAAAGCATAACAGAAGATCAAGGTGATATATTGGGAAGATGCAGTGACGCACGATTGTTTTAACAATAATTCTACACTGGTAATAGGAAGACACATGAGAACCCGTGTAATAACCTCAGTAACCTTTAAAAAAATAACTTATAAGAGACACGTTTAGGAACACAGGTGTAGAAAGGGAACTCACCTGGGGCGTGGGTGCCTGGCTGGAGACTCACCACAACACCTTCCGTCACGGCCAGGAGGAGCAAGGAGGGGCAACACCCGTCACCGCTGCCAGCACAGAGCCGCGCATCTTAACACCTGCAAACGGACAAGCGTGTTATGGAGCAGAAAGGAAGACACGGCGATGCTTAGTGAGCCACTGGAGGCGTGCACGAGGCGGAGTTCTGAGCATCTCGAGAAGTGAGGAGTTCGTGGAAGTGAGCCTTGCGTCGCGACATGGGACAAAGGTGCGTCTATGGCCGGGCTGGGAGGCTGCCACATACCACCACACTACGCGCCACGCCACAAGCTACCAAGGGCCACAAGGAGGGCACGGCTACATCGCCATGCCCTCCTGTAGTCACCAGAGGCAAAACTGTGTCACTGCTGGTTGCGTAAATGTTTATGGTGTACACTACATCCGCATGGCCTCAGCGCTTCGCTTATTTGTCGCACTGACCTGAGGACCATATCCTGAAACACCTATGTGCTGCACCTCCACTACATTCAAAGTGACTTGGGTTTTCAGGGGTGTTCTAGTGATAGATTAACAAGATTTCTAGATTATTTACAGGAGAAACACTGAAAACCCGGTTAATCATTTCTATGGCCTTTGAAAATTGTAATGTTGAGAGAGCGAAGCGTTTCTGAATACGGCCTGAATATAGCCTGTGGTGTGCATCCCTTTCCCCGGGACAGAGGGTCTCTGTAACATTCGGGTTTCCACAGTTTCCTATAACCCGGGTTTCACCAGGTACCCTTTTATCAACCAACCCGAAGGAAGGATAAACATCTGATTCGGTCCACTTATTTATTTATTTTATTATTTATTTATTTATTTATCTGTTTTATGGTAGCTTGATTAATAGCGCCACAAAACAGCGTCATACAACGCCGGTTGATCAGGTAAAAGCTTTTTCTTCTGTCAATCATCGCATTAAAAGTATTTAGCACTATGTTCACTCGTACTGTCAGTTTTTGCCAGGAATCAGTTCTGTTCATTTATTTATTCATTGGCGTGAGTGCGACCTTTTCCAGTGACTGATCGATGCGTCTCGTGTGGAAATTTAAAGCTTTACCTCGTGCCGTTATGATTTCGTGAAGATAATTAAGTGCTGCTCAGGTAAATAGCTGTCTTCATTTTACATTTTGCCTGTGATTCATGAATATATGATGCCATTAATTAATTGATTCATTAATTAATATACTGATTTATCTGTTTATTTATCTATCTATCAATCTATCTGTCTATCTATCTATCTATCTATCTATCTATCTATCTCTATCTATCTATATCTATCTGTCTGTCTACCTGTCTGTATCTATCTATCTATCTATCTATCTATCTATCTATAATCTATCTATCTATCTATCTATCTATCTATCTATCTATCTACGTATCTGTCTATCTATTTGTATTTATCTATGTAGCTATCAATTTATCTATCTATCTGTCTTTCTATCTGTCCTTCTGCGTATCTGTCTATCTTTCTGTCTGTCCCTCTTTTTATATATACTACTTACCTTTTTACGTATCTACCTACCTACCTACCTATTGGTCTAACTATGGATGATC
>NC_087162.1:13637947-13642947 GCF_035594125.1 Scylla paramamosain | reverse complement strand
TTCTTTATGGGTATATATTGACAGGACGAGAAATGTTATATATATGAGTAGGTACACTTGCATTGTTTTCCTTCCCCGGTTAAGACAGCTGTGTACATACGAGGGGAAATGTCAAGATAATAGACGTACGCCCCCACACTCCCACACACTCCCCCCCCCCCTACACACACACACACACACACACACACACACACACACACACACACACACACACACACACACACACACACACACACACACACACACACACACACACACATATATTGAAGTTACAGAAGTTATTAGTTGAATATTCGCTTTTATACTACTACTTTTACATTATTATTATTATTATTATTATTATTATTATTATTATTATTATTATTATTATTATCATTGTTATTGTTATTATTATCATCAGTAGTAATAATAATATTGATAGTGCCACTGCTGTTTCTACTACTACTATCACTGCTACTACTACTACTACTACTACTACTACTGCTACTACTACTACTACTACTACTACTACTACTACTACTACTACTACTACTACTACTACTACTACTTTTATTACTATTATTATTATTATTATTATTATTATTATTATTATTATTATTATTATTATTATTATTATTATTATTATTATTACAACTACTACTACTACTACTACTACTACTACTACTACTACTACATTTATCATTATTATTATTATTATTATTATTATTATTATTATTATTATTATTATTATTATTATTATTATTATTATTGTTATTACTACTACTACTACTACTACTACTACTACTACTACTACTACTACTACTACTACTACTACTACTACTACTACTAGATTCCAAGCAAGTGAACGTTCTTTCTCTTTTATGACATTATTTCTTTTTTTTTTCTTTTCTTATCATCATCATTTTTACGCGCCAGAATCGCCCTTCATTTGCCTCGTCTTCATCGTATTACTTAGCTTTTTTATCTTCTTTTCTTTTTCTTTTTCTTTTTTTCTTCGTCTCATAATTGTGCACTGCTTTTGTCTTACGTTTTCTCTTTTATGTCACTGAACTTATTTAATTTTCTTTTTTCTTTTTCCTTTCTATGTATAATTTTGCTCCCTTTATACTATAATTATACTGCACATTTTTCGTCTCTTTTTCTTCTTACTTCTTTTGATTTACATTTTTCTTTCTATTTTTTTTTATTATTTTTACTCCGCAGTGTCAATTTTTAACTTACTTTTTCTTTGTTCTTTTTTATTTATTTATTTTTTTCGGGGGCATCACATTTTTTTTCGCTTTTTTTTTTAATTCCTCCGTGTCTCATTTTTCTTTCTTTTTTTTTTCTTTTCCCTTTCTTCTCTCCTTTTTCACCTTAACTCGCGTATCACATGCCATTTTTTCTTTCCTTACTTCCGCCTATTACATTTTCCTCTCCTTTTTATTTTCTGTTCCTTCTCATTTTTTTTTCAACGCTTTATTGGCTCATTCCTTTCTCTACGTCTCTTCTTTATTTATTTTCTTATTTTCTACTGCGTATCATCATGACGCATTTATTTTTTATTTATTTTTTATTCCATCTCGGCATATTTCCTTTCCAAATCTTTCCCGGTATCTTTTCCTATTTTTCCATTACATATCATAGCCTTGACGTATTTAATTATTACTACTTATTTCCATCGATACATTCTTTCCTTTACTTGCTTTCCGGTTTTCCTCTTTTCTTTTCCTTTTGATTGTCTTTAACTATATATACTTTTTTTTGTATTAGCCCGTGTTGGCGCAGTCCTTTTCTTTTGTCTTCTTTAACCCTTTTCGTATTTTCTTCGTATCACATTCGTATTGCATTTTTATTATTATTATTTTTTTTACTTCCTATCGACACAGTTCCTTCACTTTTCTCTGTTTTTTCTTTCCTATTTTTCCGTCACGCATTAACTATTCATATGTTTTTACTTATCTCTTCTATTTTTTTTTCATTTTTTCCCCACTACCTATCGCAATCATACCACATTTTGATTATTCCCTTTATTTATTTATTTATTTTTTACTTCATATTACCGTATTCCTTTATTTTCTCTTCATTTCAGCATTCCTTCATTGTTTCTTCACTACGTTTCACAGTCTTAACGTATTTTCATTATCGTCACTTTTATCTACTTTTAGCACGCCTTCCTTTACTTCCTTCCTGTTTTTCTTTCTAATTTTTTTCCACCACGTATTATAGTCTTACCGCATCTGTCTTGTCGAGCGGGCGAGTATTTGGTAACTGCTTGAGAACGCCTGCTATGGCACCCCTGCCAACACACACATACACACACACACACACACACACACACACACACACACACACCCACACACACACACCGCGAGAGAACAAACAGACCATTGTTTTCAGTCATTCACTCTTCACACATCATAAATTCCTCTTGCATCTTCCTTTCTCAGCCATTTAAATGTCTTATGTCTGAAAGCGTCTAAGTGACATTCAAAAATACTAAGTTAGATTTATGCCCAAAAGTATTGTACTTTCAAATTTATTCTGGTAAAGTGTTACTAATTTCTCCTCCTATATTGCGTCCTCTTTCAATTTTCTCTCTTCTGTCTATCTCCTCTCTCTTTACTTCTCTTCTCTCCTCAGTGGAGCTTTTAAAAGGGATCTTGATTAAACTGAGATAAGATTTATACCCAAAAGTACTTTCAACTTGAGTCTTGTCAACAATGACTCATATCTCAACCCACATTCTTCTTACTCGTAGTAACATCTACGTGATTCTCTCTCTCTCTCTCTCTCTCTCTCTCTCTCTCTCTCTCTCTCTCTCTCTCTCTCTCTCTCTCTCTCTCTCTCTCTCTCCTCAATGGATCTTTTATCTCGCTGGTGCAGAACTGACGGGCTGTCCCAGATTGCTTCACCGGCTCGCTGCTGCTGCTGCTCCTTGCTAATTCGTGAGAGCATTCAGTGTGGTAATGGGAGACGACAGAGAGAGAGAGAGAGAGAGAGAGAGAGAGAGAGAGAGAGAGAGAGAGAGAGAGAGAGAGAGAGAGAGAGAACTCTCTCTCTCTGTGTCTTTACTCTTGTCTATCTCTCAATTTATCCTCGTTTGTTTTCGCCTGTCTGTTTCTCCTTCCTATCGGTCTGTCTATCTGTCCGTCTATCATTCTGTCTGTCCGTTCGTCTGTTCCTCTGTCCATAACTTTGTACGTTTGTTATTTTGTGTCCTCATGAGCCCTTCTCTCCATCTGTCCATCTGTCAGGTTGCCTGTTCTTCCTTTCTGTCTCCGGGTCTGGGTGTCCACCCGCCCATCCACTTAGACAGAGTGTAGAAAGTGAAAGAAAGTCATGTAGTAAAATACAGATGTAATAATGCAGGGTAGAGAGAAAGACTGCATAAAATATTAGACTTACAGAGATAGGTTTAAGTTAGGTTAGGTTAGGTTAATATAAGTTAGGTTAGGGTGTAGAGATATTGAAAACGAGAAAATATGAGTGACAGGATGAAGTCGAGTAGTAAAAAGAAAGGATATAGAGATTGAGGACGCAGAGGAAAACTGTATAAAATAATAGCTATAGAGATACAGTTCGGTAAAATAAATGGAAGAGTAAATTTAAGAGTGGCAGAAAAATCGTATAGTTAAAAGAAATTGACGTAGAGACACAGTTACAAAGATTGGGTTGGGTTAGGGTAGAATGTACAAGATATAGAGCAACGAGTATAAGAAATTGGTTATAGTATGCAAGATATGAGAAGATAATGAAAAATAGATTATAGATGTTATAGAGAAATAGTGTATAAATGACATGGTAGTGAGACAGAACGTGTTGATGAAAAATGTAGACGTGTAGAAAAAAAGTCCATAAAAAAGCAAAACTAAACAGGTTATCGAGATAGACTGTAGGTAAAATATAAATAAAATGGGATATAGGGTTAGACAAAAAAGGTGTAAACTAAAGGATGTGGACAAAATGTGAAAAAAAAATTATGTAGTTAAAAAAGTGCACATAAATATGATAAACAGAAAAAGTAAAAAAAAAAAAAGATTATAGAGAATGGGAATAAAAAGATGTAGATAAATAAATAAGAAAAAAAAAGCGAATGAATGAAAAAAAAAATATAGAGAAAGTAAATAAAGAAGACATATTTTTAAACTCGTATAGCATGGAATACATGAATGTCATCCGTGAATCTGTCTATAAATCAGTAGATAAAAAAAAAACTAGATATACCTACATCATGCAAACAAAACGAAAGGGAATAAAAATAAGAAAGCTGGTTATAGAGATAGTAAAAAAGACTGGTTATAGAAATAGTGAAAAAAAAAGAAATGGTTATATAGTAAAAAAAAATTGGTTATATAGTAAAAAAAAAATTGGTTATATAGTGAAAAAACTGGTTATATCGTAAAAAAACTGGTTATATCGTAAAAAACTGGTTATATCGTAGAAAAACTGGTTATATAGTAAAAAAAACTGGTTATATCGTGAAAAAAACTGGTTATATCGTAAAAAAACTTCTTATATCGTAAAAGAAAACTGGTTATATAGTAAAAAAAACTGGTTATATAGTAAAAAAAACTGGTTATATCGTAAAAGAAAACTGGTTATATCGTAAAAGAAAACTGGTTATATCGTAAAGGAAAACTGGTTACAGAGAGAGTGAAAAAAAAACTTGTTATAGTGAAAAGACTGGTTACAGAGATGGTGAAAAAAAAAAAAACTGGTTATAGAGATAGTGATAAAAAAAAAAAAAATTCTAAAGATAGTGACCCCCCCCAAAAAAAATAAAGTTATAGAAATAGTGAACAAAAAAGAAAAGGTTACATAGTGAAAAACTGGTTATAGAGATAGTGAAAAAAAAAAAAAAACGATTATACAGATAGTGAACCCACCAAAAAATAGTTACAGAGATAGTGAAAAAAATATTGGTTAAAGAGATTGTGAAAAAAAATATTGGTTAAAGAGATAGTGAAAAAAAAGGTTACAGAGATAGTGAACACAAAAGCTGGGTATAAAGAAAGTGG
>NC_087162.1:13625447-13627947 GCF_035594125.1 Scylla paramamosain | reverse complement strand
AGCATATATTCTTTCACTGTATCAATAAATCTTCCAGTTCCTCCTTTCTTTCTCCTGCCGTGTAGATCCGTTTCCAGTATCCTTCTCCCCACATATTCGGCTCTACTCTTGATATGCTCAGACCACCTCAGTCACACCCACTACAAGCTTGTCTACTTTCAAACATCTCTGAGGTGTTCATCTCTCTCCTGCTGGGTAGATCCATCCCCAGCATTCTGTGGTGTTGGATCGAGACTATGTCATAATGCGGGTTATTGTTGCTTTTGGTAATAACATGATATCGTCTCTAACCTTATTTTTTACTTTCTCTCTCTCTCTCTCTCTCTCTCTCTCTCTCTCTCTCTCTCTCTCTCTCTCTCTCTCTCTCTCTCTCTCTCTCTCTCTCTCTCTCTCTCTCTCTCGTTTCCCTGTCAGATTTGTGTTTTCCATTTGCAATTTTTTTTCTCTTCGTTTGTGTCACAGAAAAATATTTGGTGTATATGTTTTCTGTTTGTCTGTCAATCACTATGGGTAGTTTATATTCTATCGTATTTCTTTTATTTTACATTTTCGTTCGTGTCACTTTACTCTTTTTAAATTTGATTATTATTGTCTTACATGCCTATCTTCTCCCTTTATAAATGCCATTCTTTACTCTTGATTTATTTATTTTCTTGCTATTTTATTTTCCCTCTTTTCTCGTCACTATGTTTTTTTATATCTATTTTTTTTTCTCTTCCTTTTTGCATCCTTTACTTTTTTTTGTGAGAATATTTATTTATTTATTTATTTTTGTAATTGAGTGACTTTTAAAATGTTTTTTGTATATAAAGTTCTTTTGATTTATTAGGTGCTGGAAGAATGTACAAAAAACTTATTTATCGCAGTTTTTTGGCTTGAAGTGTTGTGTTTATGAAATATCTCGAACTGTTTTTTTTTTTTTTTTTATATGTTTACTTGTACGTTTGGATGTAATTCCCTGATGTATATTTCTTTTCATTGTAACATTTACTCAAGATGATACTTTACTAATTATTTATTATTAATTTTCAAGAGCTGTTTTGTATTGCGTACTTGATTCATCTCCCTAATTAGCTGATATTTTATTTCTAACTTAATTTTCAGAGATTTTCTTTACAATTTAGCAAATTTAAATATTTCTTCATTATCTTCACTCATTACTGCGTTTCGTAAGGACATAAGAACATAAGGGAAGCTGCAAGAAGCGATCAGGCCTACACATGGCACTCCTTGTACACATCATATCGACCTATCTGCCTGTTATGTCTATTCATAAATCTGAATGATCTTTTTAAGTTTGTTATTGACTCGTCGCTAACAACCTGGTAACTGAGCCTTTTTCATTCATCAACCGCTCTGTTTGAGAAACAGTTCCTTCTTATCTCTTTTAAAAGCTTAACTTTATGAAGCTTGAACCTGTCATTTCTAGTACTATCCTTATTACTAACTCTGCGGATCTTATTATATCGCTCTTGTTATATCACTTATGCCACTTAAATGCCTCTATCATATCCACTCAATTTAAAGCTTTAATCTGCACTCATAAGAAATATTTAGCATCCTTTGTATCTTTTCAGTTATTCTCTTCTGTAACGATTTTAACATACCTATATCCTTTGTGTGATGTGGGGACCAAAACTACGTGGGACAGATGAGGTCTGGCAGGGAAGGAAATTTTGAAAGTTTGTTTGCTTCGCCTTACCTCCTCATCTACTATAAAGCTACGCCTCTGTAAGGAATGTAAGTTGAAAAGCTTCTAATTTCTTCTCGTAAAGAATCTACAAGAAGAGATCAGGCCTACACCTGGCAGTCTTTGTACAGACCATACCTGCCTATATGCACCTGTCCTCTGTCACCCATGTCTAATCTTTTAAAGCTCTCTAATGACGCGGTAGTAACAACATGATTACTGAGTCTATTATTCTCCTCTGTACTGATTCTACCAGACCCAAATCACTCCTGTAGGTCATCTGAAAGACTGTATTATGTCTACACCAAACACATATTTCTGAATGTACATAAAATTATAGACGTATTATGTCTACACCAAACATATATTTCTGAATGTACATAAAATTATAGACTAGCCCGCCAATTTAAGTTAACCGGAACAGCGCAACGTTTATGGGTATTTTTCTTTCTTTAATTTCATCTTGCTTTCTGAACGAGTATTTCTTCAAACATTTTTTTTTCTGATATTTTCTTATGATATCGCGATCGCGTTTTCTTCATATTTTTCTCCCTTAAGTTAAGCTGCACTTCGTTATTTACTGTTGCCTTTTATACAATTATTTTCTGAGCATCCGAATTCCTTGTTTTCTTTTAATTTTCTTCCATTCTGAGCTTTCATGTTTTCAAACTGTTTCTCTTTTTTTCATTGTTCAGTTTAATTTCGTTTCTATCTTTTCTATTTATATTTCTTTGTATAACTATTTTTTACATTCTGCAACTTTGCCTCTTTGATTCTTATTTTATTCGTCACTCTTTTCACTTTCCAGAC
>NC_087162.1:13577947-13620447 GCF_035594125.1 Scylla paramamosain | reverse complement strand
CGCCCCGCTGCACCGATCACCACGGCCCTCAATCTCTGACATCACCTAGCACGGGAACACGAGGACTCATGAAACTGATTACCTTTCCATTACAAGACGTACAGACGCACTTCCTCCTCCTCCTCCTCCTCCTCCTGCTTGGTGTGTTACTCATGCCGTGTTGCATTTTGCCTCACAGTACCACGAGTTTTACCTGTATTAAAAATTACTAGGGATTTTAAGTAACAATAATATCTTGCATATGTTCTAGATACGCTGTATTACGAGTATTTCATTGCTTTTTTTTTTTTTTTTTTCACGTACGACGTGAGTGAGGGTCACTGGCTTAGGGCAACAAAAAGGTAGAGAAGAAATCCACTGACGTGCCAATCCCAAACTAAAATAGCTAAATGGAGGGGAAAATAAATAACTACGGTTTGATAAAAGACGAAAGTTTAATCTGTAACAACTATTATTGTTTGTTAGATTCTAGATACGCTGTTTAAAATCACTTTACTACTTGTGCTACTAGAGGAAAGTGTATTGCAATATGAAAGAAAACGAGGATGTTTAATCTGCAGCTATTATTGTTTGTTAGATTTTAGATACGCTGTTTGGTATCTACTAATATTACTACAGAAAAAAAAAATAACTGTAGTATGGAAAAGGAGAAAGGCTAACGTGCAACTATTCTTGTTTTGTTAGATGTTAGATAAAATGATATACGTTACTTATATTATTAGAGAGAGAGAAAAAAATGCAATATGAAAACGAGAATGTTTAATTTCCAACTATCCTTGTTTGTTAGATTCGAGATAGACTGTTCGGTATACATTATTGATATTACCTGAAAAAAAAATGACTGGAATATGAAAAAAAAAAAAAAAATAGAATAAACGAAAATGTTTAATTTGTATCTATTCTTGTTTGTGAGGGCAAGGTACAAATGCTTGCCGGCTTGGTAATATGTTGTGAGTGAGGTGGATGGAGATGCAGGCACAGTGAGCACATGGAGAGAGAGAGAGAGAGAGAGAGAGAGAGAGAGAGAGAGAGAGAGAGAGAGAGAGAGAGAGAGAGAGAGAGAGAGAGAGAGAGAGAGAGAGAGAGACTAACTGTAACGTGGATAACGAGTAACTATTGTTGTTTTGTGAGGGGAGGGTACAGATGCTCACTGGCTTGATATGTTGTGAGTGAGGTTGGATGGGGATGCAGACGCAGTGTGTGTGCGAGTGACAGTGTAAGAGATAATCCTCGCGTCACTGTCAGCGAGCGTAGCACAAGTTAA
Source organism: Scylla paramamosain (assembly GCF_035594125.1). NCBI lineage: Eukaryota > Metazoa > Arthropoda > Malacostraca > Decapoda > Portunidae > Scylla > Scylla paramamosain. The sequence goes on along the minus strand of NC_087162.1, from coordinate 13,619,183 downwards.
AATGTATCAGAGGCAGCAACGATTAACAATACATAAGAACATAAGATAAGAAATAAGGGAAGCTGCAAGAAGCGACCAGGCTTACACGTGGCAGTCCCTGTATGAAATATACCTACCTATTTCCATCTATTATCCCCATCCATAAACCCGTCTAATCTTCTCTTAAAGCTCCCTAATGTCCTAGCACTAACAACATGATTACTGATTCCGTTCCACTCATCTACCACTCTATTTGAGAACCAATTTCTTCCTATCTCCTTCCTAAACCTAGATTTTTAAAGCTTGAATCCGTTATTTCTTGTTCTATCCTGGTTGCTGATCCTAAGAATTTTGCTTACATCCCCCTTGTTATAACTCTTATACCACTTAAAGACTTCTATCAGGTCCCCTCTTAACCTACGTCTCTCTAAAGAATGTGAATAGTGGCAGCGGTGGGATGGCTTTAGGAGGGGTGGGAGGGATAGATCATCCTCTTCAAACATGTAAGTAAGTGAAGCTTAAATAAAAAAAATAAAATAAAATAAAAATAAAAATAAAAATACTAATAATAATTTAGTGTCTGCAAGATTAATAGCTCTAGCGGCTGCAGTGTTTCCATATTGCGAGCATGTTGAAATTCTTATTGACGTATTTTTAAATAGAGAATAAGAGGCTTTGAATATTTAACACGGAGCTGTTTCCTTTACACGTGACTCTGACAACACGTGCTGGTCGTTACAGAAGAGGGATTATGTACATACATCGATCACTTACGTTAACTTCCGTGTAACGCAATTTTAATTTTACGAAATGCTGATGTTGACACGATACTTAGAGTTAGTGATCAGTATAGGACTTTGAATATGGGTTAAAGCTTAGTAAGGTATTCAGGTGTAATAGAGGATATAATAATGGTGACATAAGCAAAATTCTCAGGGACAGTATTCAGGACGGGATTATTGATAATATGTTAACGTTCAATAAGTTAGATTTAAAAAAGGATAGGGAGAAATTGGTCCTCAAATGGAGCGGTAGATGACTGAAATAAACTTAGTAATCAGATTGTTAGTGCTGAGTCAATAGACTCAGTTAGATGAATTTATATATATATATATATATATATATATATATATATATATATATATATATATATATATATATATATATATATATATATATATATATATATATATTATATATATATATATATATATATATATATATATATATATATATATATATATATATATATATATATATATATATATATATATATATATATATATATATATATATATATATATATATATATATATATATATATATATATATATATATATATATATTGTAACGTGGAGGATAAAGAAGAGGCTAGAGAGAATCAAAGGAGAAAAAAACAAACTAGCAGAAACTAAACAAGATATTAGGAGAAAAGAGAAAAGTGTAAACGAGAAACTAGTAAGCAATAAAAGGAAGAAAAATGCAAGAAATAACGGGAAGAAAGGAAGAAACAAGAGACGAAAAAGAAAAAAAAGACAAAACAAGAAACAAAAGGGAAGGAAATAAACGAGAAGTAAACAAGAAACAAGAGTGAAGAAAAGAAGGAACAAAAGACAATGATAAATAAACACGAGACAAAAAAGAAAAGACATAATGAAAAACAAAAATGGAGAACTGAGAAAAAGTTACACGGCAAATAATATACAGCACTCATCTCAGCTTCCGTATAACCAATTCCTGACTCACCCAAAGCTCTGTTGTATGGAGCACGAGTATCTGAACCGTGACTGTAATCTTTGCTGGAACCCACAAAACTCACAAGGCCAGTCATCTGAAAGGTACCACGAGGTTTAATTTTCTTGGTACATTCTATTACAGCGTTTTCCTTTGTGATGCAGAAAAGGCTGAATGAAACTGTATGGAGGTGTATTTGGGCGTTTTAACTCTTTCAGTACCTTGAGATTGGTTTAATTTAATTCCCTCGCCCTCTTCCTTACCTGGTCTGACTCTAATATTAACTGGGTTACTTGTTTCCTTTACTTCTGCCTCATTTAATATCCTCACTCTAATTTTAACTGCTTCATTTTGTCTTCTCGCCTTGCCTCACCTGTTATTCCTTTAATCTTAACTTACTCACTTGTTTCTTTCACTCTTTCCTCATTTTACCTCCTCACACCTCATTCTAATCTAAAATGGTTTAATTGTTCACTTTTACTCCTTCCTCATTTCATCTCCTCATCCGTCTTTCAGCTCATCTCACTCTAATACCGACTGACGTATCTCTATTACTCTTGCCTCATTTTCATCTTCTCACACCTTTCCTCACCTGTACCCGTCATCCATGTTCCCTGTCTCATTTATCCCTCTCATCCTGCCTCATCTCGTCTCCATACACCTTTCCTTATCTGTACACCTTATCCATTACCCCCTGTCTCATTTGGTCTCATCCTGCCTCTTTTCTCGCCCTCATCTCTCCCTTATATGCGTCTCATCTTTACCTTATCTCCTAGCTCTCTTCCTGCGTCAGTTCTTACCCTCACTTCTGTGTCATTACCCCACCTCGTCATCTCTGCCTTACGTCTCTTCTTCACATTGCTAAAACACACTTCCTACTTTTTTAAGCGATCAGGAGGAGGAGGAGGAAGAAGAGAAGGAGAGGAAGAAAGAAGAGAAGGAGGAATGGAAGGAGGATAAATGTAACATTTCAAAATTTTCGTAAGTTAGTCAAGATTATTGAGGGACTGTCGTAATGAAGGCTTTAAAAATCATCATCAGTAATTCGCCCATTATTTTTGCATTTCCTCTCTTTGCTGACTAATACTTGGTGACTTTCCGAGGGTGGGAAACTGTCTCTAATACTGGGTGGGTTGAAACGAACAATATAACGCCAAGGAGAGTTTGTGCAGGGAACCTAATCTTCATCTGTGGTCTTAGGGTCTCAGTTTACCCTCCTCTTACCGATAATAGGTGACTTCATTTATTTATTTATTTATTTGTTTGTTTGTTTATTTTTGTGTGTGTTCTTGTCCTATCTCCTTGACATGAAAACAGATATATAAATACCACGTATAATCTTTTATCTTTCTTTTACCTCTACTTTTTTTTATATATTTTTTTTCTTCCTCATGTCCCCATAATTTTTTTCTTGTTTGTCCTCTTCCTTCTCCTTCCTCTTACTCGTGCTTCTCTTCCTCCTCCTCCCTTCTCATCTCTCTCTTCCTTCTCCTCCTTTTCTTCCTTCTCCTTCTCTTCCTCCTTCTATAATGCAGACTTAATAATGGCGGCACGTGGCAGTGAAAGAAAGAATGGAGTAAGAAAAAAGAAAAGAAAAGTGAATAACGAAGAATTTACGAAGAAAAATAGATTAAGTAAGAAATGGAGAAAACAGAAAATGAATGAGCAGATTCCACAAAATCATCGTATTTGTTCTTTATATTCTTTTATATTCTCTTATTTTTTTCCTTTCCTGAATAAACAGATCACAGAGAATCTTCGCAATTTCTTTCGTATTTTTGTCTTTAATATTTCGCCTTCCTCTTTCGTTTTCTTTTATGGGAATAATACTTCGCCTTTCTCTTTCGTTTTCTTTTATGGGAAAGACAATTATCGAGTCCTTTTGTTTTCTTTCTTTCTTGAATAAACAAATTACACAACCATCTCTATTTCTCTAACCATTTCACTACAATAAGAAACAATTAACACCACCAGAAGTAATGCACGAGGTCTTTATAAGCCTCGACAAGAAAGCAGGGGATTAAAAAGAATAGATTTTTACGAGCGAAGCGAAATTTACTATGGAGGTTGCTGTTTCATTTTGAGCGGCTCGGCTCATTAAAACGCTATTGAAACGCTAATGTCTCCGGAACTACGGGGCCGGTCGTAACGAAATTAGCACCATATGATAGCACAACTCTATCGATTTTATATGATGCAACTTCCATTTTTTTTCTATTGGGTGAAGTCAGTGGGTAACTTGCAAAAGTAGAAGGGTGTCGAAAATGGGGTTACGTCAGTTTCCTGCAATTTTCACTAACTTTTTTTTTTTTTTTTTTGTCTCAACAAGAGCACACATATACCACTGAACACAGAATGAAAATTTCTATCTAACGGTGTATATCACAACCATCGGGCTCTCGCAAAGTTTTGAGCTAGAGTGATTTTGGTTATTAGGCAAATTCTCGATGTGCATGGTGCTTCCATTGTTGCATTACTGACAGCTTTGCTCGTCAGTCGCCTTCCAGGCGTTTTATTGGCTTTATTTCTACTGAGTTGGAGTTGGCTATAGAACAAGTGAATATGTCTCAGAGTGGTTAGTAATTAAGAAAAGATGTACCAAATAGCAGTGAAAGGGTTAACGTTCTTTCTTTAATATTCTGTTTCTTTTTCTTTAACGGGAGTGACGATTACTGAATCTTTTTTTACTTCCCTTAATTTGTTTTGCTCTTGAATTTTCCTCCCTTCTGCATATTAAAAAATATATACACCGGTAAAAAAATAAAATAAAATAAAGACCAGTCCGATTACTCCTTAGTCTCATAAGAAAAGTCAGTAAAAGACAGTTTTCAATTTCACAAGGCTCATAATTCTTTCACTGCTAGTCAGTCTTTCCCCATAATCAACTACAATGATTATTTTTTCGCACTACAGTCTCTAACATACGTACTTCTGCAGTTTAGCAAAGATGAAACTTAATCATATTCTTGTTTTCTTTATGTCCGTCCAAGCAATTTTTTACAATGATCTCACTGTTTAAAAAAAAAAAAAAAGTGAAAGGGTTTAGCACAGCAGAAGCAGCAGCAGGAGCAGAATTAGGCGGAAGAACGGCAAATAACGGAAGTAATTACATTATTTCTTATCGTTATAGAGCTTTAGGGAACAAGTAAGAGGCACAGTTTCCAAATTGACATGGCTCTTAAGGGAATAAGCTCTTGAATACCATCCCTTGCCTCCTTCAGTGCTGTGGTATAGCGAGTGCACGTCTGTTATTGCTGGAATGATCACTCTAGCTTAACTCCGCCTCTCCCTTGCTGCGTGAAGACTCCAAGCGGTCAGTGGGAGTGTAAGTCCTCGCTTTGTTCATTTGGCTCCATATTATGTAACACTTCCGCGCTCACCTCACTAAATTCAAAAGGTTCTATCTAGATGACGTTACACGGGTTTTTAAGGGTATTTTTGTAGTTATGGTGACAGATTAATAAAATTTCTTCGCTATTAACATGATAAACAATCGCGAGAACCCGGCTAATCATCTATGTGGCTCTAATTGAAGTGACACATGTTTTAAGGATGTTTTTATGATTTTACTGACAGATTAAAAAGACTTCAACATTATTAACAGAGGAGCACTCGTGAGAACCCGGCTAATCATCTATGTGTCCCTAATTAAAGTGACACGCATTTTCAGGATTGTTTTTTTTTATTTTTTTTTTATGGTTCTAGTGACAGACTAAATAGATTTCTACATTATTAACAGTGAAGCTCTTGAGAACCCTGCTAATCATCTTTTCGACCCTAAGTGAAGTGGCACGGGGTTTTAAGGGTGTTTTTTTAATGGTTCTATTGACAGGCTAACAAGATTTTTATATTATTAACAGAATAAACACGCTAGAGAACCTGGCTAATCATCTCTGTGGCCTTTAAAAACAATCGTAAATGAGAGAGCGAAGCGTTTCAGAATGCTGGCCTTGGCTTAACGCTGATGGGCTCACGTGTGTTGCGTCGCTCGCCAGCCACAGCTCACGTGGTCCGGCTCTGAACGTTCATGTGGCGTGTTTCTTTTGTTCAATCTTTTTGTCTTTGGGATTTGCTGGTACAAGTTTTTATCCAGATTTTTTCTTCTTGTCTTCTTTTTTGGTCTCTCTCATCATGTTCATTTCCTATTTTCGTTCTTTCTTTCCTTCTTTTCTGCAATTTGATCATTACTATTATTGTTGTTGTTGTTGTTGTTGTTGTTGTTATTATTATTATTATTATTATTATTATTATTATTATTATTATTATTATTATTATTATTATTATTATTATTATTATTACTATTATTATTATTATTATTATTATTATTATTATTATTATTATTATTATCATCATCATCATCATCATCATCATCATCATCATCATCGTCATTATTATTATTATTATTATTGTTATTATTATTATTATTATTATTATTATTATTATTATTATTATTATTATTATTATTATTATTATTATTATTATCAACATCATCGTTATTAATTTTAGCCTTCTTCCTCCATTTCTTATTCCTTCACCTTACCTGTCCATCTTCTCCGTTCCTCCTCCTCCTTCTCCTCCTCCTCCTCCTTCATGGTCGCCGCCACTCAGAGGATTACCGCCAAACGTGACTTCAGGGCCTCCTTCAAGATGTTGCCTCACTTTTACTAGAATCTCACAACACACATCTCATTTTCCCACGCATTTTCTCCTCTTATTGCTCTTCCTACTCATCCTCCTTTTCTTTTTCTTTCTCTTTTCTTCTTCTTTTTTCGTTTTTTTTATTTATATGTTGTTTTTTCTGTTCGTTCGTTCATTGGCTGGTTTTGTCGTTCTTTCCTTTTTTTCTTCCATCTCTCCCTGCTCCTTCTCCTTCTCCTTTTCTCCATCTCTGTCTATTCCCTCCTTTTGTATTTCTTCTTACCTTCCTCCTTCTCGTCAATCCCTGATCCAACTTCATTTTTTAATCTTCTACATCAATGCTTCCTCCTCCTCCTCCTTCTCCTTATCTCTTTCTTCTTTGGCCTTCAAAAGAACCATCAGCGATTGAATATGAGCTGTCAGTAGTGTGTGTGTGTGTGTGTGTGTGTGTGTGTGTGTGTGTGTGTGTGTGTGTGTGTGTGTGTGTGTGTGCGTCTTTAGATTATCCCAGTAGCAGCAGCAGCAGCAGCAATAAATCTTGAATTCAATTTAGAATCAGACATATATTTCCTTTTTGTCTTAGATCTACAAGAATGATAAGCTTTGTCCCTGGAATCTCTCTCTCTCTCTCTCTCTCTCTCTCTCTCTCTCTCTCTCTCTCTCTCTCTCTCTCTCTCTCTCTCTCTCTCTCTCTCTCTCTCTCTCTCTCTGTGGAGGTTGATAAGAAAGGTAATTTCCTCATAATTGTTTGTGGAAGACTGAGTTGTCAGTCACTGGATGTATTTTAGGCTTGGTTGGCTTGGACTGACGGTAAGGAACACGTGATGAACTGAGGGAGAGGCTGGGTGGACACGGTAAAGATTGAAAGTCAAGTAACATTCAGTTTGTATCGGGTTGTGGTGAGACATTGGGCTGGTTCCTCAGTTACTCTTTTTCGTTTTCTAGTTAACCAACAAAAGTACTTCAGACGTGATCAGCTTCCACAATCAACTTTGGCCGCTGCTTTTCGTTTGGGAGCGTACCAAAAATTTAACTGATAGGGCAATAGGGCCAGTTCCTCATTTTTTTCGTAAGATATCTAACCAAAACGCTTCCCATATTGGAAAGCTCCCGAACAAATAAAAGGAGTGTTTCGTTTTGGATAGCTTACGAAGAGCCTGTGGAACTGGCACATTGAAATTCATGCACTTCCCCTACGAGTCCTTATTCTTTGTGTTGGTCCCGTCAGGTGTCGCCACATCGGATCAACCTTCTCCAACGCACTCGGTCTTCTGCGCTTTCCTCAGTCACAGAAAACATATCCTCCTTCACTGCATCTTTAAACGTTCTGTCTTCTCCTTTTCCCTGCTTATTAGATGCATCCCAAGCATTCTCTTCCCCACATATTCTTCGTCTCTCTCCTTCACTCCCTCTTTTTCACTGCATTCATAAACCTTCTATTGATTCCTCCTCTCTTTTTCCTGCTGGTTAGGTTCACTTCCAGCATCCTCTTTCCCACAACCTCGTCTTTTCCTTTTGATATGCCCACCAGACCACCTCAGTCACACTCGCTGATAGCTTGTCTTCTTTCACAGCATTCATGAACCTTCTCTTGAATCATTCTCTTTTCCTGCTGATTAGATCCGACTCCAGCATCCTCCTCCCACATACGATCTTCGTCTCTCCTCCTGACGTGCCCAGACCATCTCAGTCTTGCATCTATACTTTTCCTATTCAGTCTGATTTCACATTCCTTTGCTCACCCAACTCTGTCTCCTGTTCTGTATGAGCCACGTGTCAGGTACAGTGGTGGGCGAAGTCAAGCAACATTCCCTACTCATTTTCATTGTATTTCGTGTGGTTCACTCAGTGTTAAGTTATCTAATCTTCCAATAATCTCCTTAGATAGATAGATAGATAGATAGATAGATTGTTGGCACCTCAGAGGGCTTAAATTTTGTGTACTTATTAAGTTTCTGCGTGTTAAGGAGACTAGTCAAAAGCACAATAACTATTAAAAGGACTGAAAGATGCTTCAGCTTACCTCTCCCAAAAAGTCATAGTGAAAGAGTTAGCCTTTCTTTTGTCTTTTCTTCTGTCATCGTGTGTTTCCTCTCAGTCGCTTCCCTTCAAAGATATACACTTTTATTGTCTTGACACTTTTACTGAAACGTTTCGAGTCATAAGAAGAAAAGGAAACAGAGTTCCGTGAGTTTACCAGTGAGAGGGATGAGAGAGGAAATGTACTGGTCATCAGTGGCATTAGTGAGATGGGCAGAGTAGGAACAGGAATGAGTGTAGAAGGTCGTGTGCTGTGAGGTCGCGGGCTATCGAAGGGAATACAAAGGTGAAACAAACAGCAGCATTCCTACTGGGCCTAACGAGAATGCCTGTGTGACTATACTACCACTATACATTCTGTGAGCTAGAAGCAGAACAGCGGACTTAAAACTGATAGAAAACGCTAAAGTCTAAACATTGCAATCGAGTTTACATTGCTGGTTGACTTTTTGTTCTTAATTATACTGATGAACGTAGCTGAGAGACGAGGAAGGAAGACAAAGAGAAGGAAAGACTGCCTAGATGATTTAAGGAGAGGTTTGAGTGGAGAACATGTGGAGAACAGAGTTACGTGGAGAAGAGTAGTGAGTACCACTGATCCCATATGAACAAGGGAAAAGCTGTAGGAAAAGAAGAAAATAAAAAAAAGTAATGGTAATAGTAGCAGAAAAAGAAGAAACGAAGCAGAAAAAAAGAAGTGGTATTATCATTATTATTATTATTATTATTATTATTATTATTATTATTATTATTAGTAATAGTAATAGTAGTAGTAGTAGTAGTAGTAGTAGTAGTAGTAGTAGTAGTAGAAAAAAGAGAAAGAAGAAAATACTACCAATGAACAGAACACGTGGAGGTGAAATAGAACAGCAAAAACAGCAATGCCTGGAACCTTTGATGGCTATTGAGTAAACTAAATGTTAAGATGAACGTACTGACAAGAAGAAAATAGAACAACGATAACAATAACTACAATACGTGCACATTAACTACTGCGTGAACTAAAGTTTCAAAATGAACATACTGAAAGGAGAAATAAAGCAACAATAACAATAACTGAAATAAACATCGATTATTGAGCGAACTAAAAACTACAAAATAGATAAACAAATAAAATAAAAGAAAAGAAAAGATAGACTAATGATAATAAGAATAAGAACATGAAGAAAAACTGGAATATACAACTGGATGAATACCGAGTGAAGTATTTTTTTTTTTCTTTTCAGATAATGGATGCAAGACAAGTGCACGAGTGAGTGATTGAGTGAGTAAAGATTGGGAAAGCAGGTCAGCGAGTGGACGAGTGAGTGAGTGGGGGAAACAGGTCAGTGAGTGGGCAGTGAGTGGACAGCGGGGAGTGCGTGGCGGGGAATGAGTAATAAGAATGTTGGCGTCTTTGTCGGTGTTGTACATACAGAGGGATCGATTGTAGAGAGAGAGAGAGAGAGAGAGAGAGAGAGAGAGAGAGAGAGAGAGAGAGAGAGAGAGAGAGAGAGAGAGAGAGAGAGAGAGAGATTCTTAACCTTTGACCTTCCATCGCCAACACGACCTTAGCTGAGGCACGTGTCCGGCCACACACACACACACACACACACACACACACACACACACACACACACACACACACACACACACACACACACACACACACACACACACACACACACACACACACACACACACACACACACACACACACACACACACACACACACACACACACACACACACACACACACACACACACACACACCATAAGCTTGTGGTTCTTGTTAAGGAAGTGCCAGGGAAAAGATAGGAATTAGGAGGAGGGAATGAGAGAGAGAGAGAGAGAGAGAGAGAGAGAGAGAGAGAGAGAGAGAGAGAGAGAGAGAGAGAGAGAGAGAGAGAGAGAGAGAGAGAGCTGGGATTCTTGGATATTTAATTTTTTATCAAGGGATGTGACTTGTTGCGTTGCTGGAACATTCATTTCCTCCCTTTGTGTATTCGTGTGTCAGTCAGTCTGTGTGCTTGCCTGTCTGTCTATGTATACATATATATTTTTTTATTATAGATATATCAATCCATGTGTCTGTCTGTCTGTCTGTCTGTCTGTCTGTCTGTGTGCCTCTGTAAACGTTCCTGTGTCACTTTGTCTGTCTGTGTATGTGTACGTATGTAGGTGTGGATACATGAATGATTTTGTATCTGTTTCTGTCCACATATCTGCTAATTAAGAACATAAGAACATAAGAAATAAGGGAAGCTGCAAAAAGCGACCAGGCTTACAAGTGGCAGTCCCACAGCAGAGTTTCTGTATGTTTATTTAAGAGGCTGAGGTGTGTGTCCTTGTGTTTGTGTCAGCTATACGTATATAGGTGTGTATACATAAATGACGTTTCTGTCAATGTATCTGTTACTTAATGGAAAGTTTCTTTATACTTAAGAGGTTGAGATAGAGTGTGTGAAGAGAATCCCTACACTAACTAGTAGATTGTGGATTTATAAATACACACCTACTTACATACGCACAGATGGACAAACAGGACAGACGAAAAGAAGGAAAGAGTAAAGTTATTATTGTCGAGCTTAAGTCACGCCAAACTAATGTATCAGAGAACTTGGCTTGAAGGGAGAGGGAAAAGTTGTTTTAATTGTCTGAGATGGAACAGGAAGGTTTAGGCCAAGTTAATGTATCAGGATTATAAGAAAGCTGAAGTTGATATTGTTGTTTAGTGAAAGTTAGGTTAAGTTAACGTCAGGTTATTGCACCAGAGGAAGAAATTGGCTTGAATGGAAAGGATATGGTTGCTTTTGATTGTCTAGATTAGGTTAGGTAAGTTTATATCATTTTAATGTATCAAGTTTATAAGAAATTTAAAGTTATTATCGTCTAATTTGAAGTTAAGTCCACGTCAGGTTACTGGATCCGAAGAAGAATCTGGCCTCAGGGAAAGTGTCTAGACAGAATGAGAAGGTGCGGATGTAAACTTGACTAGACAAAAAATAACATTTGGGTGAGAAAATGTCGAGACTGAAAGGAAAGAAACTGACAAGAGAGAAAGGAAACAAAGTGAATAGACAAAAGTTAATTTTTGTATAAGAACGTGACTAGATAAAAAAAAAAATATATACTCGTATAACGTCTGAACAAGAAAGACACTAAACAGAGAGATAAGAAAAATAACAATAGCGATATAATACATGGATAAGAGCATGACTAAACAAAAAAGATAATGTTTGGTTAAGAATATGACAAAACAGAAAAGATTAACGTCTGGACAAGGAAACAACAGAACAGCAACAAGAAACATGACAACAGCAAGGTCAATATATGAAGAACATGACTGAAGGATTTGGATAAAAAAAAAAAAAAAAATTGACAAGACAAAAATTTTTACATTTGTGTACTCTTACTACCACTTCTTTTCTTGTGTTTCTTCTTCTTCTACTATTTCTTTTTATTTTTATTTCTTTTCCTGCAGCCTTTCCTTTGTTCATGTGGGGTCACTGATACTCGCTATTCTCCACAAAACTCTGTTCTCCACCTGTTCTCCAGTCAAACTTCTCACTCTTAAATCATCTACGCAACTAAACAGTAATGTAAAAAAAATTACTAAACAGAAAGAAGACAAACAACAACAGAAAGATCAACACAGTAAGACCCTCACAAGACACAAAGGTGCAGCCAGGTGGGGTGTTTGTGGGTGTTACCTTCCCTAAACCATCACTCTATTTGTGGCCTCAGTGATTAATAATGAGGCGCAGGTGACGTGAGCGTGTGGGGCGTGACCTTTTGTTATTTGTGGCCCTCCGTCAGTAGTAAAAGGTGTATAAAGCTTTAAAATGGTGTATGAACTGAGAGGGGGAGGATAAAGTTGATATTTTACTTGCTTTCTTTAGCTTGGCCAGGTTTGGGTCACATTTAAAATGAGTCTACGTTAGGTTACGTTAGGAAGTGACAAGGCAGGAAGGTGAATGTTTGGATAAGAACATTAGTCTCTCTCTCTCTCTCTCTCTCTCTCTCTCTCTCTCTCTCTCTCTCTCTCTCTCTCTCTCTCTCTCTCTCTCTCTCTCTCTCTCTCTCTCTCTCTCTCTCTCTCTCTCTTTCTCTCTCTCTCTCTCTGTGTGTGTGTGTGTGTGTGTGTGTGTGTGTGTCTAGTTGTTTTTATTGTTTTTGTCATCAGCATTATTGTCTTGGGTATAAAAATCTGAACAATTTTTAAGATAATTGCAACGCAGATTAATATTTCGGGAAGAAATATAATAGACATAGTACAGGGAGGTCAACGCACACGTTTCGTCCAATACCAGCTTCGATTCGCAATATTGCTAAGTGTTGATCTCTATCTTTAGTACCCACACCTTTTAATATCTATATACATTTTACACACTTCTTCACACACACACACACACACACACACACACACACACACACACACACACACACACACACACACACAGTGACAGACTCTTAGTAACTAACATAAACACTTCTTAGTGTAACCTTACCAGTTTTCTTGTTTATTTTCTCACTAGTTCTCATTAGATTGTTTTGGTGTTTGTTTACACCTAATCTCTCTTCCTTCTTCCAAGGCTATCACTAACTCCTGTAGGTGCATTTGTCTCTGTGTGTAATTTCATCTGTTTCTGTGTGTAATTTCAGCAACAATGGATACAGCACTCCGATGGCAGCATAGAATTCCCCAGGGAGTTGACCTAACGCCAGCACTCCCTGCATTCCCCCCCCCCCGACCTCCGCTCTAATCTCTGGCCAACCCTGACCCGTTTACCCCGCCAGGCCACACTACGCGCGTCCTGTTGTGCTGCTGTTTTCAGCCTTGACTGAAGTTGTTCCTGCTTCTTCCTTTGTTCAAACGACTGCTACTGTCACCACTCACCATGACAATGCGAGGCCTGTCAAGGGAAGTTTGCCGCTCATTATTCTAGGAACACCTCAGCTTACAGGTTTTGTCACATGCAGAACAAGATCGAGAGGTTGCATGAAAAGTATGAAGAGAAGTGCAAGAAGTACGACGACCTCGCCCGGCAGTTTGAAGTTCTCAAGGACTTTGTTTCTTTTAATATTGGTTGTTCTACCCCAGACGTTGCTCCCGCTACCCTTGCCAGACCTGCCACCACCACAACCTGCGCGTGTAGAAACACCCTTCACTGTAGACAGGAATAGTGCCACCTCCATTAATACAAAGAAATTCCTTCCCATTTCTACCTACAACATATTCAAGATCCTGAATGAAGAGGAAGAAGACGCCCTCGAGACGAGACTGGTTGATGAGTCAGTAGTGGGAGGCCAGCTATTCGAGTTCTGTGGCAGGGCTCTCAGTCACGCAAATGTCTGTGCATGCCTGGTGGACGCCTAGACGACATCACGGCAACATGCGACGAGGTAGCCAGTGGAGCGGATAATAATGCCCTTTTTGTCATCCACGCAGGTACTAATGACGTTGAGAACACGAGATCCAAGGAGCTGATGGAGAAGTACAAAAAAATGATTCAGCGGTAGAAGACTAAATCTCAAAATATTATTGTTTGAGGCATTCTTCCACGGGCCAGAGCACTGACCATTTTCTATGACAGAGCCATTGGTACTAACAGCCGACTAAGATCCCTCTACACAGATAAAGGTGTTGACTTCATAAACTTCTTAGACGATTTCTATAATAAACCATTCCTATTCCGGGAATATGGTTTACACGTCAACGGAGTGGGAGCAGCACGACTCGGCAGGCTGCTAAGTAACCAAGTTTCTAGTTCCATACCAAAAAAAATGTCCAGCAGGATCACGCAGCCTCATCCACGTAGAAGACTCTGCCCCATCTACTCGCAATAAGCTTATTTCTTTTTTTTTTTATATGTGAACACTCGCAGCTTACTTAACAAATTTTCAGACTTAGAGGAAATAGCGTTCTCAGAAAACTACGATATAATCGGCGTAACAGAATCATGGCTAAATGTAGAAGTCAGGGACTATTTGGCTGAATATGAAATTCCCTGTTACACATTTGGAAAAAAAAAAAAAATCGAGTAAATAAAAAAGGAGGCGGCATCTTATTCTACATCAAAACCAATCTCCGCCTTGTTCTATTATCAAAACTCCTTGCTGCAAACGTAGATGCTCTATTTATTTTATTAAAAAGTAATTACTAGCAATAACTCTTATGTACAGGCCGCCAACCCCTGCCAGTCCAAACTGACAGCCACATTTTCGATGAAATTGGCTAGATAAGTGACGTACACGACGCCATGATCCTTGGTGACTTTAATCCGCCGGTGACGAAGTGGGGCGAACACTCACCTCGCATCACGCCCGCGATCTGTACAATAACTTAAACCATAGTTCACCTACTCAATTTGTACAAAACCTGACACGCGAACACCACGTGGTCGACCTCGTGCTTGCTACAAAAGATGAACTAATAGAAAATCTGAATGTCGGTGAAGAGTTGTGTTATAGCGACCTTCACGCAATTACTTTCGTTATAAACTTCTTGGCTGACGGATCAAATAAAAGCAAAGAAAAAGTCCCTGACTACAGAAAAGCAAATTTTTATAAACTCAGATCCGTGTTTAATCAAATCGACTGGAGTTACTTACGTGGCACCGCATATATTAATGTTTAGTGGAAATTTTTTCACTGATAAATGTTTGAAAGTTGTGTAAGAGTGCGTGCCTATGGAAAATGGTCGTCCCGCTCAAAACGTTAAGCCTAAGTGGTGGAACACACAAATAGCTGAATGCCTGTGCGCCAAGATGGATGCCTATAACATATTTAAATCATATAGTAGTAATAATAAAGAACGCACTAAATACACAAAGTTAAGGCGTAAAGCAAAGAAGTTAAATCAAACACAGCAAAAGCTCCACCGAATTACACGTTGCAAGCCAAAGTAAGACGAATCCAAGGGAATTTAATAGCTTCACCAGGCAGAAGAGAGTGATTACTCAACGACTGGATCCATTATCGACGAAAATAGAGATTTCACCAACGATGATGAGGAAATTAGAAGCTTTCTTAATACTTTCTGTGCATCAGTTTTTACAGTAGAAGACCTCAGCGACATGCCAACGGTGCCAGCAGTCCAATGAAATAACAACAATGCCATCAGTAGTATCATCCTAACAGAAAGAGACGTGTCAAAATGTATCGATAAACTTAAAGTAAGCAAGTCACCCTGGCCTGACACTATCTCACTCATCTTAAAAGAAGCGAAATCCGAATTAGTTAAACTCAGACTTTATTGTTCAACAAATCCCTGCAGTCCGGTGCAATACTTGATGAGTGGAAGCTCGCTAACGTAACTCCGAAAAATACTCAACACGGCTTTTGTAATAAACGCTCTTCTTTGACGAATCTTTCAGACTTCTACGTTATTCTTCTGAACCAGTATGACAAAAGTAAAGCGGTAGATATAATATATTTTGATTTTCAAAAGGCCTTCGACAAAGTTCCCCACAAACATTTACTGATTAAACTAAAATCACATGGTATCCAAGGCGACGTGATGAGATGGGTAGAAAACTGGCTAAACAACCGTAAATAAAGAACAATTATAAATGGAAAAGTATCCAAGTGGACTAGCGTAACCAGCGAGGTGTCACAGGGATCAATCTTAGGACCTGTTCTTTTCCTTGTTTATATAAACGAGATAGATGAGGGTGGTACCGGTATAATATCGAAGCTAGCTGATTATATTAAATGAGTAAATTCCGTAGTCTTTAACGAACAAGTAACAGAATTGCAGAATAATCTAGACAAATTGTCAGAGTGGAGGTAAACCTGGCAAATTAATTTTAATGCAGATAAGTGTAATGTGCTTCACATAGGGCATCGTGACGAGAAAGCAAAGTATATTTTGAATGGTACCAACTTAAAAGTGTAGACAGCAAAATTGATTTAGGAATAACAATATCAAGTAACCTAAAACCTAGCCAACAATGTTCAGAAGTCGTAAAGAAGGCAAACAAAATAATTGGCTTAATCAGCAGATCTTTCGAATATAAATCTAAGGATACAATGCTCACTTTGTACAACTCTTTACTCCGCCCCCTTTTAGAATATTGCGTTTAAGTGTGGCGCCCCTATTACTAGAAAGGCATAGATAAATTAGAACAAGTTCAGCGTAGAGAAACAAAAATGATTCCAAACCTAAGAAACTAATCATACGAAGAGCGTCCTAAGGAATTAAATCTATTCCCATTAACTCAAAGAATACTAAAGAGGCGATTTAATACAGGTGTTTAAAATCATCAAAGGCATTGATAACATGGAGTGCATTGAATATTTTTTACGATAGATTTTTCATATTACTCGAGAGAAAATGGTTGCAAAATTATCGGGAAATCCTTCAATTCTCATGATTCAAAAATGATTTTTCAACCGTGTAGTTAATCTATGGAATGGGCATCTTCGAGACGTGATAGAATGCAACACCGTAGGGACTTTTAAACGCTGTCTTAATAAATATTTTGGCTCCAATCCCTGGGTAACAGCGTTTGTTTGTTAGAGATTAACTTCCTTGCCTCCAGGAAATGGGGGCTCCTCATTTCATCTATTTTCATTCTTCCCTATAAAATTTCCTTCAGGATTTTTTCCGTCTCTAACCCCGTAAGGTATTTATTTCTGATCTGTTTCCTGTTCAGCTTATGCCGGATGGAGTGGAGGGTGAGGAGAGAGCCTTCTGCTCTGCTGTCCTTTTCTTCTACTATTGCTTTAGTAGTTCCAGGGTCAGCTCTCCTCGTGAGGACCACAAGGAAGGTCTGTTGTGGCTTGAGTTTCTCTCTCTCTCTCTCTCTCTCTCTCTCTCTCTCTCTCTCTCTCTCTCTCTCTCTCTCTCTCTCTCTCTCTCTCTCTCTCTCCATCATTACATCACCTCATATCCCGCCCTTCTCCATCTCTCCCCACGTCACTCTTCTCTTTCCTCCTCAATTACCCCTAGCCTTGCTCCTCCGGCGCCCTCCCTTTCCTCCTCCCGCCCCTCCCCACCCACCCAGGCCTGCACGTGTGTTAGGTAGGCGTGGGCGTGGGCATGGGTAGGGCCGCTCAGTGGAGGCGCGGGCGTGACTCCTGAGACAACAGTCCTGTGCTCTCCTCTCTCTCAGCAACACGTATTTGTCCTGCCCCTTGCCTGGCTGTCTGTCTTGCACTGTCTTGCCTCAACTCTTATCCTTCTCTTTTCTGACTTCTTGTTATGTGTCCGTCTTAGTATTGTCTTGTAACTCTCTTTCTCATCCTTTCCTTATGTTACCTTATGTTTCTCTCTTGGCACTGTCGCGCTAACTCTTTCTCATCCATCTATCTTCTTTTACCTTCTCCTCCTCGTCCTTAGCGTTGCAACACTCTCCTTCTCATCCTGTTTACTTCTTGTTACTCCTGTCTATCCATCCTCGTCCCTAGGGTTGTAGCTCTCTTATCTTTTCTTCTGTCTCCTTGTTCATTTTCTTCCAGTTTTTATGTTTACAATTTTCTTCTTTTGTCTATCCTTGCTCTTTGGTTAATTCTCTCTCATCCTTCTACCTTTTTTGTTCCTTATCGTCTTCCTTGATATGTAATTCTCTCTCTCTCTCTCTCTCTCTCTCTCTCTCTCTCTCTCTCTCTCTCTCTCTCTCTCTCTCTCTCTCTCTCTCTCTCTCTCTCTCTCTCTCTCTCTCTCTCTCTCTCTCTCTCATTTTTTTCTACTTCTTCCTTGTTCCTTCTCCTCTTTGTCCTTAGATTTGTAACTCTCTCATCCTTTCTACTTCTCTCCCCTTGTTCTCTTATCCTCCTCCTCGTCGTTCTTAGTTTTATAATTCTCTGTCATCCTTTCTATTTGTTGTTCCTTCTCATCCTAGTGTTCAGGTTTGTCTGCTAAGTTACTTTCGTTTGGTTTTTGTCTTATTTTGTTTGTTGTTCGTATTTTTTTTTTTTTGCACTTTTCTTGTTTTTATTCTTTACGTGTTCTCGTCTTTCCTTCCCCTTCTCCATTTGTCCATTCCTTTTCTTCATCGCTGTTTCGTGTTTTTAGTCGTTTTCTCTCTGTTTCTCGTCTTCTTTGATCTATAATTTGTCCTGTTTTCGTCTTTCTTGTTCCCTTTATTTTTCTTCCTCGTTTTCTTCATTGCTTTGTTTATTCCTTCTGTTCTTTTCATAGTCTTAATTTTTATAAAACTCATAGTTTTACTTTTTTTTTCGTCTGCTTTTGATCTCTTTTCTGCCTTGTTTGTCTTTCTTTCTTTTATTTTTCTTTCCTCCTCCTCGGATTTGGATATTAGATATTTTCACTTGTTCCTTTATCCTCTCTGATCTCAGGGTAGCCTTGTTTTTCCTCTTGTCCTCTTGTTTTCCTCTTAATCAAATGTGCAAGCGGGAGAGTGCTGGAAAAGATTGATAACCGAGGAAGTGGAGAACTGCGCCTGTACGTATTATATTATTGTCTTGGTGGTGATGGTGGTGGTGGTGGTGGGGGTGGGGGTAGTGGTTATCTCTGTTTTTTTTTTTTTGTGACGTGATTTCGTTTTTCTTTTTGATCGGCAGTGTTTTGTGTTGAGTCTGAGGATTGTTTAATGCCACGTGTATATTATGTTTTCTTACATGTTTTCTACGTAGAGAGGCAGATGAGGTGAAGTGAGGTGTTGTTAATTGCATGCCTCAGGTGTGTGTGTGTGTGTGTGTGTGTGTGTGTGTGTGTGTGAGTGTAGGTGATATGTACTCGTATTCGTCATCACCATTATCACCATCAAGGCTAATGGGTTTTAGGTACATATTTTTACCTGTACTAATTGCGTTGTTCAGGTGTGTACAGGTGAAATGTACACGTCATCATCATCACCATTATCATCATTACTAATTGCGTTGTTCAGGTGCGTACAGGTGAAATATACACGTCATCACCATCATCATCATCATCATCATCATCATCATCATCATCATCATCATCATCGTCATCATCATCATCATCATCATCATCATCATCATCATCATCATCATCCCCACCACCACATCTCAGCCAAGCAGTCAGACTGGCCGGTGACTTGTGATATGTTTACCTGTGATTGGCTGGCTGACTCAGGTGCAACGCCAGTTTGCAGGTAAATGTCTCCTTTCATTCCGTAACCTGTGACTGTGTGTGTGTGTGTGTGTGTGTGTGTGTGTGTGTGTGTGTGTGTGTGTGTGTGTGTGTGTGTGTGTGTGTGTGTGTGTGTGTGTGTGTGTGTGTGTGTGTCTAAGCTGCAGTCGTCCACTCGTTTGTCTTTTTATCAGTTTGTGTTCATTCATTTAATTTTGTTTAAATCTGTCTGTCTTTATTTGTGTCTCCTTATGTCTGTCAGTCTGTGTAGCTGTCTGTCTGTCTGTCTGTTATCTGTCTATCCATATGTCTATCTATGTGTGCTGCATCATTTTAATTCTGCCTGTCTGTCTTTATTTTTTTGTATTTATATCTCCTTGTCTGTCTGTCTGTCTGTTGTCTCTGTCTGTCTGTCTGTCTTTCTGTTTCTCTCTCTCTCTCTCTCTCTCTCTCTCTCTCTCTCTCTCTCTCTCTCTCTCTCTCTCTCTCTCTCTCTCTCTCTCTCTCTCTCTCTCTCTCTCTCTCTCTCTCTCTCTCTCTCTCTCTCTCTCTCTCTCTCTGTGTGTGTGTGTGTGTGTGTGTGTGTGTGTGTGTGTGTGTGTGTGTGTGTGTGTGTGTGTGTTTCTCTGGCTATCTGTCCGCCTTCGATTGTGTCTTTTTGAGTGTTTCTATATTTATCGCTATTGATTCATGTTTGTCTATTAGTCTATTTGTCTATCTATGTTTATCTACCTGTCTGTTTATCTACGTGTCTATCTGCTTATCTACTTGTCTATCTGTTTATCTACCTGCCTGTATGTTCATCTACCTGTCTATTTGTTTACCTGTCTGTATGTTCGTTTACCTATCCATCTGTATATCTACCTGTCTATATGTTTATCTACTTATCTATCTTTTTATATACCTGTCTATCAACCTGCCTGTGTGGTTATCTACCTGTCCATATCTTCATCTACCTGTTTGTCTGCTCATGTATCCGTCTATCCACCTGTCCACCCGCCTGTGTGCAGCCTCTGATGTCAACACTAGATAGTTACCCTCCTCATCCTATCGACAAATCCCGCAAGTGCATTAGGAAGTTTGCGGCGTGGTGTCTGGGTGGCAGTGGCTGGTGGCTGGCTGGTGGCTTACTCTCTCCCTCCCTCCCTAACTCCCGTGCCTCTAATACCATCAAGCGGCCGCCTCGTGATTGCCTCTCCGCCTCTTTGCCTCCCTGCTCCCCTTGCTTTGCCTCGCCTCTGTCTCCCTCCCGTTCCCATCCCATCCTCACCTCCCGCGGGCCCTAATCGCTTCCTGGAAAATAACACCCTTGAAAGAGCAATGACAGACACCCTTCATCCTGTGTGTGTGTGTGTGTGTGTGTGTGTGTGTGTGTGTGTGTTCTTCCCATCACTTACTTCCTGTTCTTTTTGTCTCGTGTGTGCAGTCATGTGTTCGTTCGTTTGTTGATTTCTTCTTCTGTTTTCTTTTGTGTTTCTTCCTTTCTTTTGTTTTATTTTGGTTCTCCTCGTCTTTACCTTTTCTTCCTTGTGTGTTACGTCTTTCTTTCCTTCGTTACTTTTTTTTTCTCTCTTCCCTTCTCTTTTTCTTTTCCTTGTGTGTTACTTCCCTTCTTTTCTCTGAATCTTTCCCTTCTTTTCCTCCTTCCCTTCTCTCTTTACTGTTCCCTATCCCTCCCCTTTCCCTTCCTTCCTCTTTGTACCTTCTCGCTCCCCATCTTTCTTTCGCCTCCTTCCGTACCTTCAATCTCAGTGTCTTTCTTCCCTCCCTCCCTCCCTCTCCCGTGTCTCTCTCTCTCTCTCTCTCTCTCTCTCTCTCTCTCTCTCTCTCTCTCTCTCTCTCTCTCTCTCTCTCTCTCCTCACCATCTGAGTAAGCGCCTTAATCCCTACTGATCCCCATACCGACAAACTACCTCCTCCTCCTCCTCTTCCTCCTCTTCCTCCTCCTCCTCCTCCTCCTCCTCCTCCTCCTCCTCCTCCTCCTCCTCCTCCTCTACTCGTTGTTTAGCGCCTCACTCCTCCCCTCCAGTCTTTATATAAATCCCGTTCCATTAAGTTTGTTATTGTGGACTCTGCTGGAAGGGGAATGAAAACAATCCACATGTCGAGTGAATGGGAGTACTTTTTTTTTTTTTCCGTGGCAGTTTTCTTTAGTGGGGGAAGTAACTTTTATTTTTGTTGTTGATTTAAATGATGGTTTGTGGCTTCATTGTGATTTTGATCCAAAGGGAATTTGAATATAGCAGTTTAGTTAGAGTAATAGTTAGTTAGTATTTTTTTTTGTTTGTTTGCCTTAAATGGTGGTATGTGGTGTTATTGTTGCTCTTGACGCTGATGGAAAGTAAACGAAAGTGTATCTAAAGATCTATGAATGTCATTGAGTGAATCTACACGGTAGGTTTCATAGTGGAAGAAGTAGCGAAGTCTATTGTAAAGGTGACAAATTCTTTATATTCTTGCTTTCAACGCTGCTGGAGAGGTAACTGAAATAATATCAACTGGTTCTCGTATATATGAGTGAAGTCTTGTCTTGTGAATCTAGCATACAGAGTAGATTTCTTAGAAGGATGGGCAGCGCTGGCCGTGGTAACTTGATCTAATACCACGTGACCCTGTTGTTATTCTCGATATTGATGGAAAGGAAATGAAATATCCTCTAGTATATGAGTGTAGATAACTGAATATGTACGAAAAAAAAAGGCTGCCACGTGTAGGTCTGCTTACTTTTTGTATCTTTCCTTATGTTCTGATGTTCATATGCTGTGTTCTAATGTTCTTAAAGTATGCCACTACAAATTCGACCCTGTTTCACTGTTTTTTCTTAGCAGCGATGGTTCTCATATCCCTAAGTGACGCCTAATGATCCTACTGTCGTCCCGCCACAACCCAGTCCTCTCCTCTCCTTTTTTTCTGGCATATATATTGTATTATACTGTATTCTGTAATGATTTTGTGTCGTTCTTTATGAATTTTACCTAAAAAAAACATTTGCTTCATAAAGGCTGACTAGATATGTACTAATACTGGTGATGAACAAATATTTAAATTTTTTCACTGTTTCCCATGGTATTCTATTAGTGGCAAAGGCTGTGCTATTTTCGTAACCGGCACGCTAAGTGACCTCATTGTTGCGGCGCCATAACTCACACAAGTTAGCGGCTCTTTCAGGCTCCCCCCGTCGGCCCCTCCCAGTCCCTCCCAGCCCCTCACAACAACTCCCGATCTCTCCCAGCACCTCCCAGCCCCTCTCGGTCCCTCCTAATTCCTCCCAGTCTATCTCCCAACCTCCCCCAAGTCAGTAGCGGGTGTGTTAAGTCAGGTTAGGTTAGGTTAAGTTAGGTTAGGTGAGGTCATGGAGTTCCTGCCGCATAGATGTTAGTTTTTGTTAGGTTAGTGTATGTTAGGGAGTTCCCGCCGCACAGGTGTTAGCTTCAGTGGTGTGTGTTATGGAGTGTGTTCTTTTAGCAAGTGGTTTGTTCGTGTGTTTGTGTTGAGTGTTTCTTGTGATCTTCTTGTTCGTGACTGCAGAATTTTGTTTGTGAAGAACTTTGACTTTGCCGTGTTCCTAATGTTCTTGCATAGGAGCAATTATTATTTTTATAATTTTTAAAAAATCTGTGGTCATTCTACTACTGCTACTACTACTACTACTACTACTACTACTACTACTACTACTACTACTACTACTACTACTACTACTACTACTACTACTACTACTACTACCACCACCACCACCACTACTACAATCAGTTCCCACGTTACTTGTCACCAGAACTGCCTTGTTGCATTACTGACGACTGCTGGATCAATCAAACCAGAGAGAGAGAGAGAGAGAGAGAGAGAGAGAGAGAGAGAGAGAGAGAGAGAGAGAGAGAGAGAGAGAGAGAGTACGTTAACCCTTCACGTTTTCTGTCACATTTGCTCACATTTTCAAGGAGGGGTGACTCACACTTTTAGCTCCACACTCCTGCCTGTGAAAGGAATGTTATGCTAAGCTTCTTTCCTTTTTTCTTCCTGTTTTTTTCTCTCTTTCATTCCTCTTTTGGACTTGGCGAACGTAGCGAGGAATTTCTCTCTCTCTCTCTCTCTCTCTCTCTCTCTCTCTCTCTCTCTCTCTCTCTCTCTCTCTCTCTCTCTCTCTCTCTCTCTCTCTCTCTCTCTCTCTCTCTCTTTCTTTCTTTCTTTCTTTCTTTCTTTCTTTCTTTCTTTCTCTCTCTCTCTCTCTCTCTCTCTCTCTCTCTCTCTCTCTCTCTCTCTCTCTCTCTCTCTCTCTCTCTCTCTCTCTCTCCCATACGACAGATTGATTGCGTGAAAAATACTTTACTGAACAAAAACGTGGCTCGTACATTTGTTTATGAGTTGTGTTTAGCGAGCATGTGGTGTGGGCGCAGCTGGTGCGGTCATCAGGACTCCCAGAATGGTGGGGCAGGGGGCGGGTCGAGGCGGGAAAGGGTTGGGAGGGGCGGGAAGGACATCTGGTCTAGGTTACCGGGAGGGGAGGAGGGGGGTGACGGGGGTTGGTGTGGTACGGAAGGAAGGACGGAGGGAAGGAGGGAAGGGAGGTTAAGGAGAAGAGAGAGGAGAGGAGTCATTGCCTTCAAGAGAGAGAGGGAGAGAGAGAGAGAGAGAGAGAGAGAGAGAGAGAGAGAGAGAGAGAGAGAGAGAGAGAGAGAGAGAGAGAGAGAGAGAGAGAGGGAGTGAGGGAGGGAGGGAAGGAAAGAGCTGGAGAAGACACGATGAGAGAAAGAAACTAAAGGTGTAAAGAGGACAAAGTAGGGTAGGAGGAGGAGGAAGAAGAGGAAGAAGAGAAGGAGAAGAAGAAGAAGAAGAAGAAGAAGAAGAAGAAGAAGAAGAAGAAGAAGAAGGAGAAGAAAAAGAGCATCAGAAGGACAAACTGCCAGAGAGAGAGAGAGAGAGAGAGAGAGAGAGAGAGAGAGAGAGAGAGAGAGAGAGAGAGAGAGAGAGAGAGAGAGAGAGAGAGAGAGAGAGATGCTTAGAATATACAACGTAAAAAGATTTGTTTTAGTATCCTCCTTTGCTTTTCTAGTACATGTTTTCTTTCTTTCCTTCTTTCCTTTTTTTTTTTTTCAGTTTGGGGACGCTTGTGGGACGCGTCAGTCAGCGAGGCGAGTTTCTTAGTTGTGTTGACACCTCATTAACTCACCTTGCCTTTCTCTCTCTCTCTCTCTCTCTCTCTCTCTCTCTCTCTCTCTCTCTCTCTCTCTCTCTCTTGCTTTTACTCTCCTCCTTTTTTTCTTTATCATTTTTATTTTATCTCATCCCTTAATGTTTTTCCCTTGTTTTCAGATTCTTTTCTTTTACCTTGCCTGTTTTGAGTAATCTTCATTGGTTCCCTTTTTCCTTGCTCCTCTTTTACTTTTCTCTCTCTCTCTCTCTCTCTCTCTCTCTCTCTCTCTCTCTCTCTCTCTCTCTCTCTCTCTCTCTCTCTCTCTCTCTCTCTCTCTCTCTCTCCATTTCTAATATCTTTCCATTTTGTTTGTCTTATTTTCCTTGGTTCCACTACCTCATCTCTTCATCTCTAATTCATTCCCTCCTCTCTCTCTCTCTCTCTCTCTCTCTTCTATTTACTCTCACTGCTTCACTTCCTCTTCCTGTCCGTGTTTGCCTCTCGTTCCTTTCTCTTACTCGTCTAAAATTTTCCATCTTATTCTTTCCTTCTCCTCCTCCTCCTCCTCATACTTTTTCACCTTCTCTGTTCTTACTCTCCACTCTTCACCTTTAGAATCCAATGTCTTTTGCTTTATAACAAGTGCGTAATGTAGCTTGTGACAAACAACTTCGTAAAACGTTTGCTGGTGCTTTATTCTTCCTTTGTATTCCTTTGTGTCGTGGAGATAATAGGATGGTAATAGGCAGGAATGTTTAATACAAAGACTGCCGCATCTAGGTCTGATGGCTTCTTGGAGCTTCCCTTGTTTTCTTATGATGCTATTGGGTTTCCGTGTTCTTGTGTTGAAATTCCCTCGTTTTATATTCTTCTGATGTTCTTGTTCCTTTGTTTTCTTGTGTTCTTGTTCTCTTGTTGTCTTGTGTTCTCTGTTGTTCTTATGTTCTTACGTTCTCGTGTTCTCGTACCAGGTGTGTTTTCTTGTGTTCCTGTGCTCTTGTGGCCTCGTATTTTTGTTCCCTTGTCTTTTAATGTTCTCTTTCCCTTTTTTCTTATGCTCTTCTGTTCTTTTCGTATTTCTGTTGCCTTGTCTTTTAATGTTCTTGTTCTCTTATTATTTTATACTGTTCTTATACTTTTGTTCCCTTGTCTTTTAATATTCTTGCTCTCTTGTTTTCTTATGTTCTTCCGTTCTCGTATTTTTGTTCCTTTGTCTTATAGTGTTCTTGTTCCCTTTCTTTCTCATGTCGTGTCCCCGTGTCAGGTGTGTGGTGGGAATGGGGTCACGAGTGGTAGGGAGGGAGGGGGAGTGCGTGTGGCTCTTCTTTCCTGTGCTTGTTTGCCAGGACTGTTGTGAGATCATGCACCGCCACTGACCACTCTGATGACCATACCATGCAGCTGTTCGTGTCTGTCTGTCTGTCTGTGTTTCTGTCTGCTTGCCTGTCTGTCTATCTTTCTGTTTGTCTGCCTGTCTGTTTGTTAGCTTTTCTGTTTGTCTCTGCCTGTCTCTCTCTCTCTCTCTCTCTCTCTCTCTCTCTCTCTCTCTCTCTCTCTCTCTCTCTCTCTCTCTCTCTCTCTCTCTCTCTCTCTCTCTCTCTCTCTCTCTCTCTCTCTCTCTCTCTAGATATCAATTTTATTTCAGAATGTTTAGAGAGAGATGAAATATTACTACTACTACTACTACCACTACTACTACTACTACTACTACTACTACTACTACTACTACTACTACTACTACTACTACTACTACTACTACTTACTACTACTACTACTACTATTACTACTATCTCTACTACTTTCTAGCATTATTATCTTAGCAACTTATAATTTTTATGTGAACTTGCTTATTTATTTATTTTTTTCTGACGGAGGAGTGAAATTTATAAAACAGATATTTTCCCCCCTCTTCCTTCTCCTTTCTCCTCCTCCTCGCTAGCTCATGCATACCTTAGCATCGTTGCCATGTAATCTGCACAAACCTTAATATTTTCTTGCTGCCACCTAGACATCCCAGCCTCCCTGACCTGCGTACTGTATCACTAGAGCAGCTTGTCATAGGTTAGGGTAGGTTGTACTATGATAAGTTAGGTTACGATAGGTTAGTGTAGGCTAGGGTTTGAGTTATGTCAGGGTAGGGTTGGGTTAAGTTAGGTTTTGTTAGGATAGGTTAGGATAGGTTATGGTAGGTTAGGGTAAGTAAAATAGGTTTGGATACGTTAAGGTAGGTTAAGGTAGATTAAGATGTGTTGAGGCAGGTTTGGGTTAAGTTAGGTTTTGTCAAATTAGGTTTGGGTAGGTTTGGATTAAGTTAGGAAGGGTTTGGGTTAGGCTGTATTAGATCAAAGTTAAGATCGGATGGGATAGGTTAGGGTAGGTTAGGATAGGTCGTCATTGGTTTTGTTATGGTCTGTTTGGGTAAGTCTGGGTTAGGTTAGGATTGGTTGTAGTGAGTTTGCATTAGATTGGAGTAAGTTCTTGTTAGGCTGGAGTAGGTGGAGGTAGGTTAAGGTTATGATAGGTTGGGTAGATTTGTGTAGGTTAGGATAGGTAGTGATGGGTGTAGGATAGGATGGGTTGTGACAAGTTCCATTTATTTATTTTACTTATTTTGTTTATCTATTTACTTTACGTATTTATTGTTACCAGTTTTGTTGCTCTTGGCCAGATTCCGTCTTATATTAAACACTATTTCGTCTCTAAGTCATCATAATCATCATTCTCTCTCTCTCTCTCTCTCTCTCTCTCTCTCTCTCTCTCTCTCTCTCTCTCTCTCTCTCTCTCTCTCTCTCTCTCTCTCTCTCTCTCATAATTAACTGATCTTTCTCGTGTTCCTTCATGTTCCCTCATTTCTTCCTCCTTCATTCTCGTTCCTCTCCTTCCCTCTCTCCACTCCCTGACGCTCTACTCCTCTCCCTTTACCTCTCATCTCATCACCCGCCCTCATTTCTTCCTCATATCCTTCACCATTACTCGTATTTCCTCCTCCTGTACCCTCTTCCCCATCCTTCCTCTCCTCCTCCTCCTCTTCTCCACTTCCACTCGTTGATATTCTTCCTCCCTCCACTCACCAGCTTCCTCCATCATCCAATACTTCATCTTTACCTCATATCCGTTATCATTTACCCTAATTTTCTTCACCTGTACCTTCTTCCTCTCCTCTTTTTCCTGTTTTCTTTTCCCTGGTGTCTTTTTCTTTCTGTTTAATTCATTTGTGCTCCTCATCCGTTTACTGTTATGTATTTCTCATCTGTTTGTGTTCATGTTTTCTCACCTGTTTGTCATCATGTATTATGTAACTATTTATTTATCATGCATTCCCTCACCTGTTTGTTTTATTTGTTATTTCTGTATATTCCTATTCCCTTACTTTACCACCTCTATCTAAGTAAGAAAAAAAAAAAACCTTGAGGATCCTAATTATTTCCAATAGAGCTTGTTTAGAATTACGGTGGCGAAATATTTTGAAGTACAGTTCCTTTCTTTTCTTCTTGCAGAGAGTCGTGGGGGTCATTGCACGCTGCACTGCCTCAGAGGGAAGCTGAGACACAGGCCTGACTCTTGACTCTTTTCCTCCTTGGTGGTGTGGAGGCTGGCCGCAGGAGAGAGACGAAGCTTGTGAGGGAATGGGGATGTGTGTTGAGGTCTAGCGGAGAACGTCAAGGTGGAAGAATGAACTAATGGTAACTTTTGTGCTTATATACGCCAAGTGATTAGAGTTTTAAATGGAGGTTTGATAGAAAGTAGTGGATGTGAGAGTGTTTGAAATGAGCCATCAGATAATGTGAAAAATGAAGGAATGATATCGGGTACTTCTGATTCATGAGGACGAGTATTGAGTGTTTTTTCTTTGTGCAGTGATGAGTCTTGAAGGAAAGTTATAATTTGTGACTTTATTTGTAGTGTTTGTGTTTATTTGAGAGATAATTACAGAAGAAAAGTAGTGAAATGTGCAGCTCATTACGCATGGTAATTAAATTAATGGAAAAAGGCATTGGAAAGAAAAATTATCTGAAGTGAACATTTATTTTCCCCAATGCCAAACAACGCCATGAAATGCCGGTGGGTGATGTAGTGTAATGGGGGAAAAGAAAAGTTGATAAAATGTGGTGACAGTTTAAATTCAGAAGAGTTAGTTAAAGGTGAAAAAAAGCTCAAGGAAGAAAAGCAGAAAGATATTAAAAGGCAGAAGGAATTCAAAGAGAAAGCTCATGGAAAGTAAATGAAAGGTAGAAACAATTTGAGGGGAGAATACAGGAAAGTAAATAGTAAGGTAGAAACAATTTGAAGAGATAAAGATTACGGAAAACACAAAAGATAGAAACAATTTAAGGAGAAAAAATAACGAAGAATAATAAGTAGAAGATAGAAATTATTAAAACGGAAGAAAAAAGTAACGGGGAAAATAAAAGTAGAAACAATTTAAGGAGAAAAGAGTTGGTGAATATTCAGGGAAAAAATTGTGAAAAGCATAGATAGAAAAAAATAAGGAAAAATCTGGAAAAGAAATAGAAAATAAAAGCAATATAAGAACAGACAAAAAAAAAAAAAAAAAAAAAAACCGACAAAAAATCAATCCAAAACAAAAACATGACAATTAATGACCCAGACCTTCACCAAAGTTGACCAGAAGCTGCCAAGGTGACGCTGGTGAGAACCCCTTCGTCTGCTGTGGTGGCCTGCTGTGCCGTGCCCTTGTAGCAGAGCAGGCGTGATGAGGCTGTGGAGGCGGTGGCTGCAGGCGGCGGCGGTGGTGGTGGTGTTGGTGGTGGTGATGCCAACGATGCAGATGGCGCGGCGGACGTGGCGCACTGATAGGCGTGAGTAAGGGGCGTGGGAAGGTGGAGTGGGTGGCGGGATGGCTGGGTGGAGCAGGGAATGGATGGCTGGATGTGTTAGGAAGTGGATGGTTGGAAGAGGTGGAGAGGCCGGAAAATGGATGGCTGGATGGCTGGGTGGATTAGAGAGTGGATGAGTTAATTTAAGGGTCAGTGATGAAAAGGTTGAACTGACTGAAAGAAGAGAAAAGGCGGGAGAGTGGATGGCTGGATGGGTGGCTGGGTTGGTTAGGGATGAATGATGGAGAGGTTGAACTGTTAAAAGATCGGAAGAACTGGGGAGGTTTGGGATGTATGGCTGGATGGATTAGTGAGTGGATGGCTGGATGGATTAGGGAATGGACGGCAGGGTGGTTTAGCGAGTGGATGATTGGATGGCTGGGTGGATTAGGGAATGGATGGCTAGGTGTATTAAGGAGTGAATGGCTGGGTGGATTAGGGAGTGGATGGCTGGGTGGATTAGGGAGTGGATGGCTGGGTGGCCTGAACAGTTCAGGATCAGTGACGGAAAGGCTGAGCTGGAGGACTGAAAGAAGTGACGACGGAATGGAGGGATAACGTGATGGATGGAAAGAACAAGTTTATTTTTTTTTTATTTTTTTTTATTATTTGCACGTGCCAAGGCCTGGCTCACACTCCCCGCCTTTTACGTCTGTCTAGCGACGGAGTGCGTCATCAGTGACGTCACTTCAACAGGAAAAATTAATAACAGCTGCCAAATATCCTACCGTGTGAGGGAAAGCGCTGTTGTCATAAACAGCGGCAGCAGCGCTCTCCTGTCTCATGGCAGGATATTCGGCAGCTCAAATGAATTTTCCCGTTGGAGTGACGTCAGTGTTAACGTCTCTCTTTCTAGACCAGTGGTTCCTAAACTGTGGGGTCGTGAGGAGGCTATAGCTAGAAGGGAGCGTGAATTTATCTCCCCAAAAATCTTTGTTTAAAAAGTACATAAAAGGATTATTCTAAGACGCAAATGTTTATTAAAACGTCTCTTGCCTGTGTTATTGTTAGGGAAAAAGTGGGGAGGGCGTCATGTGAGACAATTTGGGAACCATTGCTATAGACAAACCTGTGAAGCAGGTGTGACCCGGCCTGGGGAACCCAGCCAACGGTACGAAAGTAAGGGAAAAAGTTAAAAAGAAAAGAAAGAAAAAAAGAAAAGGCTTGTTCCTCCCTCTCCTCCACCCTCTGACTACTTCATGCTACCTATTAAAATTCTTCGCAGTGATATTTTCCATGCCCTTGCTGGCCTAAACCCTCGGAAGGTTTATGGATCTGATGGGGTCCCTCCTATTGTTCTTCGAAAATGCCTCTATGCTTGCACCTTGCCTAGTCAAACTCTTTCAGCTCTGTCTGTCAACATCTACCTTTCCTTCTTGCTGGAAGTTTGCCTACATTCAGCCTGTTCCTAAAAAGGGTGACCGTTCTAATCCCTCAAACTACCGTCCTATTGCCTTAATTTCCTGCCTATCTAAAGTTTTTGAATCTATCCTCAACAGGAAGATTCTTAAACATCTATCACTTCACAACCTTCTATCTGATCGCCAGTATGGGTTCCTTCAAGGCCGCTCTACTGGTGATCTTCTGGCTTTCCTTACTGAGTCTTGGTCATCCTCTTTTAGAGATTTTGGTGAAACTTTTTGCTGTTGCCTTGGTTATATCAAAAGCTTTTGATAGAGTCTGGCATAAAGCTTTGATTTCCAAACTACCCTCTTATGGCTTCTATCCTCTCTGTAACTTCATCTCGAGTTTCCTTTCTGACCGTTCTATTGCTGCTGTGGTAGACGGTCACTGTTCTTCTCCTAAATCTATTAACAGTGGTGTTCCTCAGGGTTCTGTCCTGTCACCCACTCTCTTCTTATTATTCATTAATGATCTTCTAAACCAAACTTCTTGTCCTATCCACTCCTACGCTGATGATACCACCCTGCACTTTTCCACGTCTTTTCATAGACGTCCAACCCTTCAGGAAGTAAACATTTCACGCAGGGAAGCCACAGAACGCTTGACTTCTGATCTTTCTAAAATTTCTGATTGGGGCAGAGCAAACTTAGTATTGTTCAATGCCTCAAAAATTCAATTCCTCTATCTATCAACTCGACACAACCTTCCAGACAACTATCCCCTCTTCTTCAATGGCACTCAACTGTCCCCCTCTTCTACACTGAACATCCTTAGTTTGTCCTTTACCTATAATCTGAACTGGAAACTTCACATCTCATCTGTAGCTAAAACAGCTTCTATGAAGTTAGGTGTTCTGAGACGTCTCCGCCAGTTTTTCTCACCCCACAGCTGCTAACTCTGTACAAGGGCCTTACCCGTCCATGTATGAAGTATGCTTCACATGTCTGGGGGGGTTCCACTCATACTGCTGTTCTAGCCAGGATGGAATCAAAAGCTTTTCGTCTCATCAACTCCACTCCTCTAACTGACTGTCTCCAGCCTCTCTCTCATCGCCGCAATGTTGCATCTCTAGCTGACTTCTACCGCTATTTTCATGCTAACTGCTCTTCTGATCTTGCTAACTGCATGCCTCCCCTCCTTCCGCGGCCTCGCTGCACAAGACTTTCTTCTTTCTCTCACCCTTATTCTATCCACCTTTCTAACGCAAGAGTTAACCAGTATTCTCAATCATTCATCCCTTTCTCTGGTAAACTCTGGAACTCCCTGCCTGCTTCTGTATTTCCACCTTCCTATGAGTTGAACTCCTTCAAGAGGGAGGTTTCAAGACATTTATCCTTCAATTTTTGACTACCGCTTTGGACCCTTTTATGGGACTGGGCATTTTTTTTTATTGGATTTTTGTTGCCCTTGGCCAGTGTCCCTCCTACATAAAAAAAAAAAAAAACATTGTGTTCCAAAAAGATAACTACAGGAAAATCCAAAAAAATTAGCCTGTTTAGTTTCATAAAAGGTTACAGGGCGTGTAATCCTTTCTGTATATCCTTTTACTACTTGCTTCCTTTCCATCTTTTTACACACACACACACACACACACATATATATATATATATATATATATATATATATATATATATATATATATATATATATATATATATATATATATATATATATATATATATATATATATATATATATATATATATATATATATATATCCTTTTCCTGGCTTTTTAATTACTTCCTTTCCTTTTCTTTTCCCTTCTTTCTTCTTTCACTCAGAAGGTTATAGTGCACGTCATCCTTTCAAAACATTATTGATTTAATATTTTTTTCCTTTTTAATTTCTGTCCATGTGTGCATTGTGCCTCTCATATCCCGCCACATGTGTCTTGCTTAACGGCACGAGCTATTGCAGCCTTCGCATCAAGTAAATTTTTCTGCCTCCTGGAAAAAAAAAAAAAAAACCTCTCCAGGAGGAGGCAGTAAGCACCTGCTGAAACGATAATTACTCCCAGTGAGGTCTAAAGCACAGGATCAGGGGGTGCTGTGAACTTATCATTAAACCCAGCTGTGACCTCACAGTCTGCCCTCTAAAGACTACTCTCTTTTCCTTCACACAAAATTACAAGCACCTAATTACACACACACACACACACACACACACACACACACACACACACACACACACACACACACACACACACACACACACACACACACACACACACACACACACACCCTATATTCAAAATTCAAAATTATCATTGCGACTCCTACACCAGCCTCGGAGTCCCATCTGGGGAGGGGACCACAAATGTCCCCAAGTCGGACTGCTCTTCTGGTATCGACCCTAAGTGTCTTGACACCCCGCCTCAACTTTTTCTTCAATAACTTTTGCAACATTCGCGGTCTTAGATCTAATTTTCAGTCTGTAGAACACCACCTCTCCTCTGCTAAACCTCATCTTTTCCACACTGAAACACAGGT
Organism: Scylla paramamosain; assembly: GCF_035594125.1. Taxonomy (NCBI): domain Eukaryota; kingdom Metazoa; phylum Arthropoda; class Malacostraca; order Decapoda; family Portunidae; genus Scylla; species Scylla paramamosain. The sequence continues at coordinate 13,585,890 of NC_087162.1, read as the reverse complement.
GTCTGAGGCAAATGACAGTAGCCCCCTTTTCTGTTCCTCATTTTTAATTCAAAGCTGGATGTTACGTCTATGTGCGCAACCTCTACTGAACCTCATCTTCTTTTCCTCACTGAAACACAGGTGTTTGAGGCAACTGACAGTAGCCCCTTTTCTGTTCCCTCCTACTTTCTCTATTCTCATTTTCAATCCAAAGCTGGATGTTGCGTCTATGTGCATAACAACTTGACCTGCTCTTGTGCCCACGCTCTTGAATCTTCCAAATTTTCCACCATCTGGCTACGACTACAGAGTCAGTCTCAAACTAAATTTATCTGTGCTGTACACCTCTCACCTTATTCCTCTGACTATAAGAAATTCTTTGACTACTTAACTTCCAAAGTGGAGCACATTCTGACTCTTCCCTTTTGCGGAGATCTTCATTTTTGGAGACTTCAATGTTCACCACCAGCTTTGGCTTTCCTCTCTCTTCACAGACCATCCTGGTGAACTAGCCTTTAACTTTGCTATCCTCCACGACCTAGAGTAATTGGTGCAACACCCTACTCGTATTCCTGACCGTCTTGAAGATACTCCCAACATTTTTGACCTTTTCCTAACCTCTAATCCTGCTTATGCTGTGACCCTCTCTTCTCCGTTGAGCTCCTCCGATCACAGTCTGATATCTGTATCTTGTCCTATCGCTCCAGATCCTCCTCAGGATTCCCCAAAGCGGAGGTGACTCTTGTGCTTTGCGTCTGCTAATTGGAGGGACCTGAGGAGGTATTATGCAGATTTTGCTTGGAATGACCACTGCTTCTCTGTGTGCTAAGTGTATAACAGAGGTGATAGTGTCTGGCATGGAGGCGTACATTTCTCACTCTTTCTCTCGACCTAAACATTCCAAACCTTAGTTTAACACAGCCTGTTCTCGTGCTATACATGATAGAGAGGTGGCCCTCATGTGCTTTATATTTCTGTCCAGAACCATGCCATGTTCTCAAAATAGCCAAAAACAACTTTATTAATAGAAAGTGTCAAAATCTATCAAGATCTACCTCCCTTCGTGACTTTTAGCACCTAGCCAAAAACAAAAAAGAAAAAAAAAAAAAAAAAAAAAAAAAACATCTCCACTATCTTTACTTCATCTTTCTCTCTATTTCAATCTGATGTTACCACTGCCATCTCATCTATTTTTAAAGCTGAACTCTTCCCTCAAACTTTTGCTAAAAACTCTACCTTGGATGATTCAGGATTTGTTCCCTCTGACTACTTCATGCTACCCATTAAAAACCTTTGCAGTGATGTTTTCCATGCCCTCGCTAGCCTAAACCCTAGGAAGGTTTACGGACCTGATGGGGGTCCCTCCTATTGTTTTCCGAAACTGTGTCCGTGCTCGCGCCTTGCCTAGTGAAACTCTTTCAACTCTTTCTGTCAACATCTACCTTTCCTTCTTACTGGAATTTTTGTCTACATTCAGCCTGTTCCTAAAAAGTGTGACCGCTCTAATCCCTCAAACTACAGTTCTATTGCTTTAATTTCTTGCCTAGCTAAAGTTTTTTAATCTATCCGCAACAGGAAGATTCTTAAACATCTATCACTTCACAACCTTCTATCTGATCACCTGTATGGGTTCTGTCAAGGACGCTCTACTGGTGATTTTCTGGCTTTCCTTACTGAGTCTTGGTCATCCTCTTTTAGAGATTTTGGTGAACTTTTGCTGTTGCCTTGGATATATCAAAAGCTTTTGATAGAGTCTGGCACAAAGCTTTGATTTCCAAACTACCCTCCTACGGCTTCTATCCTTCCCTCTGTAACTTCATCTCAAGTTTCCTTCCTTTCTGACCGTTCTATTGCTGCTGTGGTAGACGGTCACTGTTATTCTCCTAAATCTATTAACAGTGGTGTTCCTCAGGGTTTTGTCCTGTCACCCACTCTCTTCCTATTATTCGTCAATGATCTTTTAAACAAAACATCTTGTCCTATCCACTCCTACGCTGATGATACCACCCTACACCTTTGTACGTCTTTTCGTAGACGTCCAATCCTTCAGGAAGTAGACAGTTCACGCAGGTAGGCCACAGAACGCCTGACTTCTGATCTCTCTAAAATTTCTGATTGTGGAAGAGCAAACTTAGTATTATTTAAGCCCTTAAAAACTCAATTCCTCCATCTGTCATCTTGACACAACCTTCCAGACAACTATCCCCTGTTCTTGAGTGACACTCAACTGTCCCCCTCTTCTACACTGAGCATCCTCGGTGCATCTTTTACTTATAATCTAAACTGGAAACTTCACATCTCAACTCTGGCTAAAACAACATCTATGAAGTTAGGCATTCTGAGTCGTCTCAGCCGGTTTTTGTCACCATCCCAGCTGTTAACTCTGTATGGGGGCCTTATCCGTCCATGTGTGGAGTATGCTTCACATGTATGGGGGGTTCTACTCATATCGCTCTTTTAAACAGGTTGGAAATGAAAGCTTTTCGTCTTATCAACTCCTCTCCTCTAACTGACTGTCTTCAGCCTCTCTCTCTCATCGCCGCAATGTTGCATCTCTTGCTATCTTTTACCGCTGTTTCGATGTCAGCTAGTCTTCTGATCTAGCTAACTTCATGCTTCCCTTCCTCCTGCGGCCTCACTGCATAAGATTTTTTTTTTTCTCTCACTCCTATTTTGTCCACTTCTCTAATGCAATAGTTAACCATTATTCTCAGTCTTTCATCCCGTTCTCTGGTAAACTCTGGAACTCTCTGCCTGCTTCTGTATTTCCACTTTCCTATGACTTGAACTCTTTCAAGAAGGAGGTTTCAAAACACTTATCCTGTAATTTTTGACTATCGTTTTCGACTGTTCGGGGACCAACATCTCAGTGGGCCTTTTTATTGCAGTTTTGTTACCCTTGGCCAGAGCCCCTCCTACATAAAAAAAAAAAAAAAAATAATAATTAATATAAATAAATAGATAAATAATAATAATAATAATAATAATAATAATAATAATAATAATAATAATAATAATAAATAAATATATAAAATCTTTTGAAATAGCCTCGTGTATCACTTAATAGTGTGTACCAATGTCTCCGTCTTAAAATACTATTGTTTACCACTCTCATCCAAAACAGTCTGCTTGTCACGTGTAGGAATAGGCTTGTTTATCACCAGTACTGCAGTTAAACTTACAGTATTTTTCATTATTTAATATTTCGCATCAATTTCTCTGTCCAGAAACATCCTTGCTTATCCCACGCACTTCTCCCTCACCGGTATTTTAATTCCAATACACTCCGCCTACCACTTCTTGAAATAGTCTCGCTTATCGTTCATGCCTGTTACTGTGCTTTACGAGTATTTATGGCTTTTACTCCTGCCAGTCTGTCTAAAAATAATCTTTCAGTCTGTTTATCACTTAATGTAATCTTCCTTATCACCTATACTGCACTTAATCTTCAAATAGTTCTCTTAATCACTCACACCGCGTCTATCATCTTGTCTAAAAGCATCCAGGTTCACACCACAGATTCCTGCCTCATCTTTCTCTTATACCCAAACAGTCAACCAATTACTTCCTGAAATACTCCCATTTATCACTCATCCAATCAATTACGCCTATTGTTCCCGCCTATCACTCTGTCTGATAATGCCATAGATCATCCCTCACATTCTTGCCTCGGTATTCTCTTACATCCAGAACAGTCCTCATATCACGGTTTGAAATAGTCTCTGTAATCGCTTGTCGGTGTCTCTTATGTCTCTTATTTATTCCTATCACTGTGTCTAAAAACAACCTTTTCTCATTATGTTCCAGACTGCCAAGTATTTCGTCATTTTCTGAGTCAGCGTTCTCATATCTAAAATAGCATCGTTTATCACATGCAATTTCTTATGCCTATTACTCACGCCTATTACTGTGGCTAAAAATATCCTTGCTCTTCCCACACGTCTCGCCTCTCCGCTGCAGTGCCCAGGCTGTTCGGGAGGAGGCTGCAGCTGCGGTCTATCGAGCCAGGCAAGCACCGGGTACAGCGGCGCCTCGTGCAGTTCCATAACAGCTTCAGATCCAAGGTGAAGCCCCAGGCGGAGAACATGCTGGCAATGGTGAGTGCCTGGGGGTGGGCCTGGGGGAGGATAGGTGGAGGGGAGAGTGTCCAGGCCTTGGCGAAAGGGGAGGGTAAAGGGATGTTTCAGGCCTGGGGAAGAGATGAAGGAATGGAGAAGTTATAGAAAAAATGCAGAGTTTGGAGGTAGGGAAGAATAAGGGAGATGGAAAGGGAGGGTATATGAGTATACAAGAGAGGGGAAGATGAAAGGGAGGGAGGAAAGAAGAGGGTAGAGGAGTGTCTAACCTAACCTAACCTGACCTAACCTAAGTTAACCTGGAAGGTGGAAGGAGTAGGGGGAGGATAAAGGAGTATTCGGACCTAGGGAAGGGAAGATGAAGGGATATGGAGGAAGAGGGCTTGAGGGAGGGAAGGATGGAAGGACACCGAAGGAAGGGAAGTATTTTGTGGAGGAGGAAGGGGCAAATGAAAGGAAGAGACAGGGACAGGGAGAGTGAATGAGTGTCCGGGGGGGAGAAGGGAAAGATGAAGAGATGGGGAGGGAAGGGAAGGGTAAAAGAGTGTCTGCACTGTGGGAGAGGGGAAGGTGAAGGGGAAGGGGGAGGGAAGGAGAGGGTAAATGAGTGTCTGGGGAAGGGGGAAAGAAGATGAAAGACGGGATGGTTAAAGGAGAGTCTGGGGTTGAAGGAAGGGAAGATGAATGGGAGAGGGGAGAGAAAGAGAGAGAGAGGGAGAGAACATGAGTGTCTGGGATTGGAGGAGGGAAAAAATGAAAGGAGGAGAGAGTAAAGGAGAGATTGGACCATAAATATCACAGATTCAGAGGAGAAGGAGAAGAAAAGAGACAAGAGGAAAAAAAAAAAAAAACAGTAAAGAAAATTTATGTGCAAGGAGAAGCAAAAAAAGTGGATTAGAAGAGGAAAACAGGAGGGAATCACTGACAGAGAAGGAAAAAAAAGGAAATGATTCGAGGGAAAATGAGAGGAAAAAAGGTTCGAAGAGCAGACAAGAAGGGAAAAAACAAAGGAGAAAAATTGTTTTCTCGGAAAGAGGAAAACATTGGATAGGAGAAGAGACAGGAGAAAAAAAAAAAAACTGACAAGAAAAATGTTTTGCAAGGAAATAGGAAAAAATGAGCTACAAGAATAGACAGGAAGGAAAACTGACAGAAGGGGGAAAAAAAACAGATTTGCGAAAAAAAAAATGGAAAAGTGAGGTAGAAGAGGAGACAGGAAGAAAAAAAAAACATAGGAGAAAAATGTGGTTTGTAGTGGAAAAGAGAGGAAAAGTGTGTTAGAAGAGGAGAAAGGAAAGGGAATAAAACTGGCAGAGAAGAGGAAAAAGAATGTTTGGCGGGGAAAGAGAAGGAAAAGTTGGTTAGAAGACGAAACAGGAAGGGAGAAAAGCTGATAAAGACTGGAAATGAATGGCGTGGTGGGAAAGAAAAGGAAAAAAACGAGTTAGGAGAGGAGACAAGTGTGAAAAATGAAGGGGAGATTCGAGAACGTTAGAGCTTCAGGCAGGAAATTGAGAGAGAGAAGAGAGAGAGAGAGAGAGATGAGAGAGAGAGAGAGAGAGAGAGAGAGGAGAGAGAGAGAGAGAGAGAGAGAGAGAGTTAAACGAAGCGAGAAGAGAGAAAAAAAAAACGGAAAAGGGGAAAAAGTTTCAAGAGGGGAGAGGAAGGAAGAGATGAAAACATTACGGGCCTTAGGGAAAAAAAAAGAAAGAGAGAAAGAAAAGAAAGGGGGAAGAGGAGGAAACAAGAAGAAGTAAAAACAAAAGGGGAGAAACGAAATGCGTGACGATAATAATTATGAAAATTAATAAGAAAAGGGAAAGGAAAGGGAAAAACGAAACATCATACCTTTTAATAGAGAAAAAGGAAGTTACGTAAGAAGAGGGGAACTAGGGAAAATAATGGAAGGGTGAAAGAGGGGAGAGAAGAAAAGGGGGAAAGTTTGGAACGTTATAGGAGAGAGAGAGAGAGAGAGAGAGAGAGAGAGAGAGAGAGAGAGAGAGAGAGAGAGAGAGAGAGAGAGAGAGAGAGAGAGAGAGAGAGAGAGAGAGAGAAAGGAAGTTTAGAAGATTGGAAAGGGGAAAAAGTGATTATGGAGGGGAAAACAGAGAACGTTAGAACTTTAGACAGAAAAATAGAGAAATAAAAGGGGAAGTGGAAGAGGGAGAGAGAGGAAGGAAGTACCGGAAAAGTCAGGTTTAGAGAGAGAGAGAGAGAGAGAGAGAGAGAGAGAGAGAGAGAGAGAGAGAGAGAGAGAGAGAGAGAGAGAGAGAGAGAGAGTCCGTAATATATATATATATATATATATATATATATATATATATATATATATATATATATATATATATATATATATATATATATATATATATATATATATATATATATATATATATATATATATATATATATATATATATATATATACATACATGAACAACTCTAAGATAAAAATTAATTTCTCTCTCTCTCTCTCTCTCTCTCTCTCTCTCTCTCTCTCTCTCTCTCTCTCTCTCTCTCTCTCTCTCTCTGTTGTATATCTCTTAATTTTCTTTAATTTCCTCCCCTCTCTTTTTTATCTTCTCTTTACCTTTCCTTAAACGTTTCTTTCCTTTTTTCACCTCTCTCTCTCTCTCTCTCTCTCTCTCTCTCTCTCTCTCTCTCTCTCTCTCTCTCTCTCTCTCTCTCTCTCTCTCTCTCTCTCTCACTCACGAAAAGAATGAGGGGTCAGAATTCTCGTAAACACTTGCTTTTTGAAAAAAAATGGAAGCAAAGCCTCTCCTCTTCTCCTCCTTTCCTCTCTTTTCCCAGAAACCACTAAGTATCTCTGCTTCCCCTCTTCTCCCCTCTCACTTCTCCCCGCTGCTCATCTTCCTTGCTATAAAATCCTCTTCATTATTTCTTCCCTTATACAAGACACCTCGTTGCTCTCTCTCTCTCTCTCTCTCTCTCTCTCTCTCTCTCTCTCTCTCTCTCTCTCTCTCTCTCTCTCTCTCTCTCTCTCTCTCTCTCTCTCTCTCTCTCTCTCTCTCTCTTTCTCTCTGTCTTTTCCTTTGTTCCTTCATTTCTATTCTTTCATGTTTTCCATATTTATTTTATGTTCTTTTTTTTTACCAGTGCTTGTTCCATTTTGTTATTTTCTACTCTTTGCTCTATTCTGTCCCATCGTATGCTTTATTTATTTACTTGTTCCTCTATTCAGTTGTTTTCCTCGGCTTTTAGTGTTAGTAGCAGCAGCAGCTATAACATTAGTAACAGCAGCAGCCGCAGCAACAGCAGCAGCAGCAGCAGCAGCAGCAGTAGTAGCAGTGCTATTAGGTTTAACAAGAACCCTCATTATAAACCAGCATAATTATTTCTTTGTTTCCATTCTAATAATAATCTTTTATGTTTTCTATCTGGTTCTCTTTGTAACCTATTCTTACACACACACACACACACACACACACACACACACACACACACACACACACACACACACACACACACACACACACACACACACACACACACACACACACACACACACACACACACACACACACACACACACACACACACACACACACACACACACACACACACACACGTAGCTTCCTGGTAGTAATAATAACGCACATACAGCACAATAAACACTGTCATGACACCTATTCTTATATAACCCTGTCTTCTGGGTCTCTGTTCCTCAATAGTCTTTTCCATAAGGTGTGTTCTTTCTCCTCTCTAGGCTAAGAAAGTTCAAGACACCAGGACCAGATGAAATATATCCCAGAGTACTTAAGGAATGCAAGGAGGTTATTAGTGAGCCGTTAGTTTCTGTCTTTAGGAAATCACTTAAGATAGGCGAGGTACCGGTAATGTGGAGGCAGGTGAATGTAGTATATGTAG